>NC_135372.1:12014972-12127472 GCF_049243985.1 Paroedura picta | reverse complement strand
AGCATAGTCAATGAAGCAGAAGTAGAGTCCCAGAAGAACTGGATTTGCTTTTGTCCGTCCTGAACCTATTGCCCATCAGTTTCATTGGATCCTTTCAATTTTTAGCATTTTGGGTGAGAGAGGAAAATTTCTCTGTTTGAACTCACTCGACCTCATTCATAATTAATTCCCCCCATTAATTGCCTCCTTTCTGAACTGATGAGTCTCAGACACTTCAGCTTTTCCTCCAACCCCCTCATCATCTTGGTTGCTGCTTTCTATACTTTTTCCAGTGGTGTAATGCACTTTTGGAGATAGGGGGACCAGAACTGTTCATAGTATTCCAAATGGGGCCACACTATAGATCTATACAGGGGCATTACAATCTCAGTCATTTTATTCTTAATCCTTTCTTCACTAGCAGTCTTCAAACATCGGCTAGACAGATTCTTAGCATGGATGCTTTAGGCTTTTCCTGCACTGAGCAGGAATGGACACGATGGCTTGCATAGTTCCTTCCCACTCTATGATTTTATGATTCCTAGTAATCCCTAGCATAGAGATGTGGGCTTCAGGTGTGGGCTTCTCTACCATTGTGTGTAGTGGTTAGGAGTGCAGAGCCAGGTTTGATTCTGCACTCCCCTACATGCAGCCAACTGGCTGACCTTGGACTCTCCACAGCACTGATAAGGCTGTTCTAACCGAGCAGTAATATCAGGGCTCTCTCAACCTCACCTCCCTCACAGGGTGTCTGTTGTGAGGAGAAGAAAGGGAAGGCGAATGTAAGCCACTTGGAGACTCCTTCAGGTAGAGAAAAGCGGCATAGAAGAACCAACTCTTCTTCTTCTTCAGTAATATCAGGGCTCTCTCAGCCTCACCTCCCTCACAGAGTGTCTGTTGTGAGGAGAAGAAAGGGAAGGCGAATGTAAGCCACTTGGAGACTCCTTCAGGTAGAGAAAAGCGGCATAGAAGAACCAACTCTTCTTCTTCTTCAGTAATATCAGGGCTCTCTCAACCTCACCTCCCTCACAGGGTGTCTGTTGTGGGGAGAGGAAAGGGAAGGCGAATGTAAGCCACTTGGAGACTCCTTCAGGTAGAGAAAAGCGGCATAGAAGAACCAACTCTTCTTCTTCTTCAGTAATATCAGGGCTCTCTCAGCCTCACCTCCCTCACAGAGTGTCTGTTGTGAGGAGAAGAAAGGGAAGGCGAATGTAAGCCACTTGGAGACTCCTTCAGGTAGAGAAAAGCGGCATAGAAGAACCAACTCTTCTTCTTCTTCAGTAATATCAGGGCTCTCTCAGCCTCACCTCCCTCACAGAGTGTCTGTTGTGAGGAGAAGAAAGGGAAGGCGAATGTAAGCCACTTGGAGACTCCTTCAGGTAGAGAAAAGCGGCATAGAAGAACCAACTCTTCTTCTTCTTCAGTAATATCAGGGCTCTCTCAGCCTCACCTCCCTCACAGAGTGTCTGTTGTGAGGAGAAGAAAGGGAAGGCGAATGTAAGCCACTTGGAGACTCCTTCAGGTAGAGAAAAGCGGCATAGAAGAACCAACTCTTCTTCTTCTTCAGTAATATCAGGGCTCTCTCAACCTCACCTCCCTCACAGGGTGTCTGTTGTGGGGAGAGGAAAGGGAAGGCGAATGTAAGCCACTTGGAGACTCCTTCAGGTAGAGAAAAGCGGCATAGAAGAACCAACTCTTCTTCTTCTTCAGTAATATCAGGGCTCTCTCAGCCTCACCTCCCTCACAGAGTGTCTGTTGTGAGGAGAAGAAAGGGAAGGCGAATGTAAGCCACTTGGAGACTCCTTCAGGTAGAGAAAAGCGGCGTATAAGAACCAACTTTTCTTCTTCTTTAGGCTGCAGTTCTCTGTGGCAGGGGTGGATAGTAACATCCCCATCCATCTGTGGCTCAGTTTTATATTTACGTGCCTTGTGGAGGAGTATGTCATGCAGCCACTAACTGCCATTTTGAATCGGTGCATTGACAGGTATCGGCCACGTTTGCTGCCAGCTTGGTGACAAGCCCCGCCATCGGCGCCTACCTTTCCCGTGACTATAGCGACACCCTCGTTGTGGTGCTGGCCTCGGGGGTCGCTCTCCTGGACATCGGCTTCATCCTATTGGCTGTGCCGGAGTCTCTGCCAGAGGAAATGCGGCCTGTATCCTGGGGGGCACCCATTTCTTGGGAGCAAGCAGACCCCTTTGCTGTAAGTTGGGGTGGGTGGGTGCAGCGTGTTTCTGTCGCAGGTTCTGTTCCAAGGCAGAGAGTGGGGAGTATGGAGTCGCATAGCAGTGAAGGGTTTTGTGGGCAGGGGTTGGGGGGTTGACAAGACCTTTGTGTCACTTTCTCAATAATCTTGTATAGTGGGCTGATGGGCGGGGCACTGAGGCTGAACTGTTTGGGTAGGCAAGCTTGTGTTGCTGTTGAGGTGAGAGGAAAGGGCTTCCTGGCTTTCTCCCATGTCTGTTGTGCTACCCCTGCTCTTGACTCTAACAACAGAATGACGGAGCTGGTCCTGTGCAGCTGAGGTTGCGTTTTTTGACGCGGACACTGCCCTTTTCACCTTCCTTAACCCAAAAATTAGCCAGCTGCAGAGTAAACTTGCCTCTTTTTTAGAAAATCCCTTCATCCAGGGAGCTCCAAGCAGTGCATATGGTTCTCTGTTTCCTGTTTTATCCTCACAACAACCCTGCAAGGTTTGGTTAGGAAGAGCTGACTGCCTGAAAGTAGCCCATTGAGCTGCAAGGCTGTGTGGGGATTTGAACTCTTGTCTCCAAGATCCTAGCCAAAAGCTGTCACTGCTGCACCAGACAGGCAGACGTTTTGCACCAGAATTGAAGCACCTTTGCACCTTCTCTCTTCTCGCAGTCTCTCCGCAAAGTGGGCCAAGATTCCACGGTACTCCTGATCTGCATCACGGTCTTTCTGTCCTACCTCCCCGAAGCCGGCCAGTACTCCAGCTTTTTCCTCTACCTGCGCCAGGTGAGCCACTTCGATCATGGGGGCATGTGAGATTTTGGGCAGCTGACCTGTTCACGATCCTTCCCTGTGGGCAGAGGCTTAGGCATTGGCCTAACGATGCCGTCTTTCAGGAGAGCATGGTGGCACGTTATGGTGTGACAGCTGACTGCCGTTAGAACTGCCGCTCCTTAAAAGTTACTCGCACTTAGCCCATGTTGTGATGTAATTACACTGCAGATTTCCCCATCTGTAGCTGCTTGCACTGCAAGATGGAGAGAGGGAGAAATGCCAATGTAGCTTAAGTGGGACATAGGGACCTCATGAGAAATATGCACAAGTCTAATCCTTGTGATTTTTTTTATTTAGAAAAGTTTTGTGCCACCTCTCCAGGACCCTGGCTGAGGCAGTTTATAACATAAAAAAACTGAAGAGAATCCAGCATTAAAAAACCATCCTGGCATGAGCACGTAGGGTCGAGAGCGTGTGGGGCAATTGTCTGTGTTTGGCAGCATTCCTCGCTTTCTGATACCCAAAGCATTTTGGCTCCAGCTTTTATTACTTACTGTCTTTGCAGGTCATCAGTTTCTCCTCCGAGACGGTGGCAGCCTTTATTGGTGTCGTTGGGATTCTGTCCATCCTGGCTCAGGTGAGGACCTGGTTTCTTGGACTACTTGAGCACTAATTCCTGAGCCATTGCAAAAGGCAGGTTCCTGTCAGTTCAAAAGAATCCTCCCTCAGATGAAAGTGTTTTCTGCCTTTTGATATGAGTCTCAGCTTTGGCCTCCCCCTCTTGTGTCCAGCCTCAAAGCATGAGATGGGTCACCCACTCACTGTCCATGCAGAGGTGTTGCAGAGTAGGGTTGTGAGCGGCGGCAGCCAAATCGCCTGCTCTCATCCTCCACAAACACAGAAGAGCCTTCATCTTGGCTAGATGTTCTGTTTTGCCTTCTACAGTCCTGGAGGGCAGATACAGAAAAATTCCTCTTGCAGAGAGACTCTGTCCCTGCCCTCTAAAAGAAGTTGAGACAATAGAACACATTCTCTTCCGCTGCCCCTTTCACTATCAAGCCCGCTCTAAACTTATTTGCACACTAATTGACGCGATGCCACATCAAACCAATGTAGAGCGGATTAGAGAACTACTTTTCAGTGGAAAGTTTCAGATCTCTCTGTAGGCGTTGACATTCTGCATGTTTGTGATTCAAACCCACCAGAAGGACAAGAAATATATTGAATGATTCTGAACTTTCAATCTCTTAAACACTTAATTATTTTCTTCCTGTTAATTTTTCATAATGATATCTTTTAACTTAATTGTAATATATCCATAAACTGTTTCAAATGCTTGAGTATCACAAGCATTTTGTTTTTATCCTTTATACATTCTGGTCTTAAGACTGTATGACTAAATAAATAAGTGGTAGTTCTAAATATAAAATGTTGGATATAAATGAGCTTTTCTCCACCTTTTTACCATTGAGAGACCCCTGAAACATTTTTCAGTTTCTGAGAAACCCCAGAAATGGCACAATGATGCAGAATATAGTTGGGAAGCAGAGCTGTGTCCATGCCCACTCGGGCCCCTTCCCTTCTCACCCCCTCCAGGCCCATCATTGGCTGTTTTGGGGGGTGTTGAAAAATATATATTAAAATTAATTACAACTCCCATCCATTTATTTATTTTATTTAGATTTTTATAACACCCTTCCATACGGCTCTGGGCGGTTTACATAGAATGTCATGTATTCATTACATAGAACATTATGACATAGAACAAATATAACAATCATAACATAACATATCAAGCAGAACAATACTTTAACAGGAACAGTAATATTGACAAAATCCTTGGGTAGGTCAGGTTATTCAGTCCTGGAAGGGGGAGGGAGGGACCAGTGGAAGTTTTTGGATCAGTTGGCTTCAAGCAAATGCCTGGTGGGGGAGCTCCCTTTTGCAGGCCCTGCGGTATTATGGAAGTTCAGGCAGGGCCCTCAGCTCTTCAGAGAGCTTGTTCCACCAGGTAGGGGCCAGGACCAAGAAGGCTTTGTCCCTTGTTGAGGTCCGACATGCTTCCTTGGGGCCAGCAATCCGCAGACGCTTGGAGGTGGTGGAGCGTAAAGCTCTCTTAGGGTTATAGGCAGGCAGGTGGTCTCTCTACACTGGGCTCAGACCACATATGGCCTTGAAGATGATTACCAAAACCTTAAGCTTAATCCAGAATTCGACTGGGAGCCAGCTGAGTTGTTGGTAGGCATGCATAAAGCAGTTGCAGAAGTCCAATCTAGAGGTGAACGTTGCATGGATTACTGTAGCTAGGTGTTCTGGGGCCAGGTAGGGTGCTAGTAGTTTGGATTGGCAGCGGTGGTAAAACGCCAGCCGCTCTACCTTTGTGACCTGGGCTTCCATTGTAAGGGTCCAGGATCACACCCAGGTTCCTGATGGAGTGAGTTGCTGAGAGCTGCCCATTCAGGATGCCAAGAAACCCCAGAGTTTCATGAAACCCTGATTGAGGAAGTCTGATGCACGAGCCGCAAGGGAGTGGCGGGCTATAAATCTAATAATAATAATAATAATGTATACCAAAAGTTATTTTTATTGTCCCTTATTGATAGTGTTTCAAAGATTCCTAAATGTAATGAAGGGGATGTTGGAAGAAATTTTTTTTTTAATTTTTGTTTGATATATAATTACGTACCTTTCTTTTTCTGTATTCTTTATATATCCCGCAAAAATGAAGTCTACATAACTTAATTTTTTCCTCCCTTTCTTTCCCCATCATCCAGACTGTTGTGCTTGGGATTCTCATGAGGTCAATAGGGAACAAAAACACCATCCTTCTGGGCTTGGGCTTTCAGATTCTGCAGCTTGCCTGGTATGGCTTTGGGTCACAGCCATGGTAAGTGCTGGTCAGCAGAACTTGTCACAGTCCTGTTAGAGCTATTCCCATGGAGCAGTCTCTCTCAGAGCTCTCTCAGCCTTACTTACCTCACAGGGTGTCTGTTGTGGGGAGAGGAGGGGAAGGCCGCCTTGAGGCTGCTTCGGGCAGTGAAAAGCGGAATATGAAAAACAATTCTTTTTCTTGATGGAGTCATAAATTCTGGTAATATATTTCCTTCAGATAAGTGGAAGGCATCATAAAGACATTCATGTTAGTGGCTGATCCTGCAGAGATACCAATCCCCACTGCTTTTAGATGATTTGGTAGACCTTGGGGCAGTAAGAAGGAAACATAGCAGCGTCTATGAATGGCCCGTTTGAGATACTTTTTCCCCATAGGATTTTCCTTTCAAATGTTAAAGCACGCTTGACCTTCCTGCATATGTTATAGTGTCCTCGTTCTGTGTTCAGATGTTTAAAAGTTTATCCTTTAGCATGTTTGTTTCTGTGGAATTCAGATTTCTCAGTTTAAAGAAGACACTTCAGAAGCCTTCTTTTAAGTGCAGTCTTCAATGTATTTTATCCCCCTCCTAGGCAGCCAGAATGCTTGAAGGCAGGGAGAAGATGGGGAGGGTGGTAATTTAGCTTGTCATAAGGCCTGCTTCCTTAATTCTCTGGATTTGACATAATCACCTGGCAGTGCCATAAAACCTAACTGTGTTGTCATCTTGGAATTGTCATCTGATAATTGCATGCAGACCAACTTTTATTGGCCTGCCAAGGAAGCTGGCAGCTCCTCATTAGCCCATGCCCCTGTTTCATGGTCTGCCGATGCGGTTAGTGTTGAGCAGGATCTGTGTGACCCAGGTTCATCCATTACAATGAAGCTCACTGGGTCAGGTTGAGTCTGGTGGCATACCTAGGAAAGCTTATACCGAACTTCCTATGTCTTATAAATGCCACTGAAACTGTGTTGGTATTAAAGATGCCACCAAACTCAAGGTTCTGCGGCTTTAGACCAACATGGGGACACGCACACCCCAATCTAGGTGAGCATGGGTGATTCGGATATCTTGGGCTTGCCTGCCTCAAAAGATAATTTGCTGCTTGGAGTTTCTGGGGAAAAGGGCAAGGGTAGTCTAGGGTGCCCCCTCCCCCAGTGGTTTTCTCACCTCCTGTCTTGTTTGGTCTTCCCTGGCAGGATGATGTGGGCAGCTGGGGCTGTGGCTGCCATGTCGAGCATCACTTTCCCTGCCATCAGTGCCATGGTGTCGAGGAATGCTGACCCCGACCAGCAAGGTAGCAGCCAGTTTTCTTATTCATGCTATGATCTGTGTCCAAACTGCATGTAGAGCACATGTATTTGCTTGAGTGCAGAAATAACAGTTGTCATATTACCCTCTACTTTGGGATGCCCCAGATGGGAGAAGAGATGCACATTTTGATGTTCTCTGCATTTAAACACCCAATGTTTGAGGAGAAGGCTCGTATGCCTCTCAAATATACTAATTTTCCATGCTGGTTTTGCCTGTTTCAATCGACCTTTCTGCAGAATTGTATCTCAAACAATTTTATTCTAGTTAGTATAACCTGGAGTCCTGCTAGGAGTCTTGTGGTGGGAGCGGGTCGGCTTTGAAATCCTATTCTAAAACATCTCCCACACTTACACACACAGCTGGGGTTTGCCAAGGCTGCTTTCTTCCCTCCCTCTCCAATTGCTTTGGTTAACCTGGTGGTGGGAAGTGCCCTCAGGTCCTGCAGTTCACTTATGGGGCATTCAAAGGAAGTTTGAGATTGGTTGCCTCTGCATAGCAACCCTGGCCGTCCTTGGGGCATTCCAACCAGGTACTCACTAGGGCTGGCCCTTTTTATCTCCCGAGATCAGATGAGATAGAATCAGCCTGGGCGATTCAGGCCAGGACAAGAGATCATCTAGATCAGGCCTTGGTTAGTTTAGAGCAGGGTAGTCAAACTGCAGCCCTCCAGATGTCCAAGGACTACAATTCCCAAGAGCCCCAGCGAACGCTGGCAGGGGCTCATGGGAATTGTATTCCATGGACATCTGGAGGGCCGCAGCTTGACTACCTCTGATTTAGAGTCACAATTTCTATGTAACTGGGAATCCTCTGAGTAGAGAACTCAAGGATGTGTTCTTGTTTTGTAAATTGAAGACTTCTCTGTCAAGGGTGGGTTCAGAGGTAAGCAAAACTGCCTGCCCACAACCGAGGCCAGCTGCTTCTGCTCATGGGTGTGTGTTCCTTCAGTGTCCTTCTCACACTACAACTAGAGAAACAGGGTGAGGGGAAAGACAGCTCACTCTAGCCTCCTGCTTATCCTGATGCCCTGTCTCTAGGTGTGGTTCAAGGGATGATCACCGGGATCCGCGGCTTGTGTAACGGGCTGGGTCCTGCCCTCTACGGCTTTGTCTTCTACCTTTTCCATGTGGAGCTGAATGAAATGGCCAGTGTGGAGCCCCTGGGCAAAGCCTCAAAGGCCAATATGGCCAACCCAACCGACGAGGTAGCTTTGGGGGGCGAGTGGGTGCTGGATGGTGGGGGGTGGTCAGGACATTTTTGTGCACAAACGTTAGTAATGTCCACCCAGCATTCTTGCTTAGAACCTGTCAGGGGGTTGGCTGGCAGTTTCCACAGCTGCCATTGCCAGGTTGAGCTATACCCCCTTGAATGACTGGACCTTCTCCCTCTGGGGTGGAGGACATCTGAAGAGCAGGTTTTCTCATCCACTTCCCAGGGAGGCAGGAGTTAAATGAAACGCCCTCCTTTGGAATGTTTGGCATGCACTCTTCCCTACCTTCCCTTAACCCAGTTATTTTATTTTCGGGTCGGGAAAAGGGTGAGGGGAGGGATTATTTTTTCTTTAACAGCCGTATAAGTCACACTGGCAAATTGCACGCCGGCAGCGCAGCAGCCATTTTAAGCAGCCGCTTTTTTACTGTAGCAGTCCTGATTGTTATTTTTTTTGTTCAAAATGTTAACAAAATAGAGAGAGGGATGACTTCCTTTCAAACGGGGATTTTAGCAAGAGGCAATGGGCCGGTAGGTGATGTCCCGAATCGGCCTGCTTCAACCAAGGTAAAGACAGCCCGTGGGGATCAGGTGAGACAGGTGGATGGGCACAATACTGAAAGCGCCAGCAGCAGTTTCGCGGAGAGGGCCCTTCAATGGCCAGTCCAGCCTGGCAGCCATTTTATAGATCCTTCCCTTGCCTCAAAAATTAATACAATGGACAAAATCAAAATCACAAGATGTCATAGTCCCATTGTATACGGCACTGGTCAGACCACACCTGGAGTACTGTGTGCAGTTCTGGAGGCCTCACTTCAAGAAGGACGTAGATAAAATTGAAAGGGTACAGAGGAGAGCGATGAAGATGATCTGGGGCCAAGGGACCAAGCCCTATGAAGATAGGTTGAGGGACTTGGGAATGTTCAGCCTGGAGAAAAGGAGGTTGAGAGGGGACATGATAGCCCTCTTTAAGTATTTGAAAGGTTGTCACTTGGAGGAGGGCAGGATGCTGTTTCTGTTGGCTGCAGAGGAGAGGACACGCAGTAATGGGTTTAAACTACAAGTACAACGATATAGGCTAGATATCAGGAAAACATTTTCACAGTCAGAGTAGTTCAGCAGTGGAATAGGCTGCCTAAGGAGATGGTGAGCTTCCCCTCACTGGCAGTCTTCAAGCAAAGGCTGGATACACACTTTTCTTGGATGCTTTAGGATGCTTAGGGCTGATCCTGCGTTGAGCAGGGGGTTGGACTGGATGGCCTGTATGGCCCCTTCCAACTCTATGATTCTAAGATCCCACACCTGGGGACTAGTGCTGAGACAATTCATGAAAAAAATATGCAGGAAACCAACAGCACATGGGGAGGCAACCCCTTTAACACTCAAATTGTGGCATTTTTAAATAAACAGATGGGGGAAGAGATCTTGGTTTTCTGTAATCGTAGTGGGCCTGTCTCTGAAAAGGGCCTCTTCCCACATTATTCCCTTTCATACAATGAGAGAAGAGACCAAAAGAGACAAGGCTAGCAAGGAAAAGGACCTTAACATCCTCCAAACATGAGGACTCATCTGACAGCTACAGTGCCTCAAAGGAAGAGAGAGTTTCTGTCAGATGAAGAACCGATTGAGGAAATCAGTTCCAGAACAAACTGCAAGAGGATTATCAGTACTTCCTTTAAAAGTTAGTAGCTGCAGTAAATTTGAAACAATCTTCAGAACCAGATACTTAGGGTGTACCTTCAAAAACAGCAGGGCAGCATTAGGAGCGGAGAAATTTTTTCTAGTCTCAGAGAGTGTGTCCAGAGGAGGGCTACAAAGATGGTGAGGGGTTTGGAGACCAAGTCGTATGAGGAAAGGTTGAGGGAGCTTGGTCTGTTTAACTTGGAGAAAAGACGACTAAGAGGTGATATGAGAACCATCTTCAAGGACTTAGAATCATAGAATCATAGAGTTGGAAGGTACTTCCTGGGTCATCTAGTCCAACTCCCTGCATTATGCAGGACACTCACAACGCTATCGCTCATCCACTGTAACCTGCCACCCCCTTGAGCCTTCACAGAATCACCCTCTCCATCAGATGGCTATCTAGCCTGTGTTTAAAAATTTCCAAAGATGGAATTTCCTCTCGAGGAAGTCTGTTCCACTGAGAAACCACTCTGTCAGGAACTTCTTCCAGATGTTTAGACAGAATTTCTTTTGAATTAATTTCATTGAAGGGCTTTCACATAGAAGATGGAGCAGAGTTGTTTTCTCTTGCCCCAGAGGGTCAGACCAGAACCAATGGGTTGAAATTAATTTAAAAGAATTTTCAGCTAAACATCCGGAAGAAGTTCCTGGCAGTTAGAGTGGTTCCTCAGTGGAATGGGCTTCCTTGGGGGGTGGTGAGTTCTCCTTCTTTGGAAGGAGGCTAGATAGTCATGAGACAGAAATGCTGATTTTATGAACTTAGGCAGACTGAGGTGGGCAGGAAGGGATGTGCCAGTGTTTGTCTCTTGTGGCCCTTCCTTGCAGACCCAGGGAATTGCTGATCACCACTGTGGGATTGTAGGTGAACTTCCTCCAGGCCATGCTGGATTCTAGAGATTTTTGTTGGGGGAGTTCACTTGGGCATGGAATTGGGGTCACTGTGGGTAGGCAGGTAGTTGTGAATTCCTACATTGTGCAGGGAGTTTGATTTGATGACTCTGGAGGTCCCTTCCAACTCTGATTCTAAGATTGATGCTTAAGCCACATTGGATGCCTCCTTCAGTAGGAGAATGTTTTTGAATGTGGTCCAGAGAGACGGTAACCCACCTGGCCCTTAAGCTTTAGAAAGCCCCACATTTCAGATATCCTCCACTCCAAAGGGAGAACAACCTTAGGGGGTCCTTCTCCTCTGGAGTAAGGAGACCTGACCCCTCCCTAATGTCTCTCGATTTACAAATTGGACAGCTGTTGATCTAATTAATAATAATGATATACTAGAAGCAGAGTAAACTCAATCTGCCCCTCCTTGTGGGATTCTGTTTTTTCTTTCATTACTTAAACTTGTTTCCTCTCTGGTTGGATATAATGGTTTAAGTTAGTAGCATTTAGTTTTTGGAGTTACCGACTAGAGAGGAGTTACAGAGTGCATGCCAACATTTCAAAGGAGTGTGTTTTGTTTAACTCCTTCCTCCCTGGGAAGTGGATGAGAAAACCCACTCTTCGGATCTCTTTACTTCAGAGGAGAAGGACCTTCTGCAGTAAGTAGCCAATGGTCATTTCCTACCCGGTGTTTTCTTATCTTCTAGAGAGGCATCATTCCAGGTCCACCTTTCCTCTTTGGAGCATGCTCTGTCCTGCTGTCCCTCCTCGTGGCCCTGTTCATTCCAGAACACAGCCTTGCCTTGAGGTCAGGTAGCCACAAGAGACACAGCAATGGGGCCCAGGCCCATGTTCATGGACCCCCTGGGGGAGGCTCAGACAGCAAAGAGCCTCTGCTGGAGGACAGCAGCGTATGAAGGAAGCAGAGGCCCCCTTGGAGACCTGAACTCTCGCCAAGGACAGACCACATGGCATGGATCGACGGTGGAGGGACAAGGAGGTGGCCGGTACGACACCAAGGCCACAGTTCAGGCAGATGGAGGTGTGGAAAGCCAGATACATCCGTCTGCAGCAGAAGGAGAGAACACCTGTACCGTTGGGTGCCGCCGGAAGGAAAAGGCGTCTTTCCGTTTGCAGAGTGGAAGATGCCAAGATGCTCTTAAACATTGACAGGATCAGGGAGGAAGATCAACCTGCCAAAAAACCCTCTCTGCTTTTCCAGTTGGGAGGAAGAAGGTGTGTGTGGGGAGGTTCTTAATCCTGATTTCTGTAACAAACCAAGACCAAGCCGAGGTGTGAATCGCCTGCAGGGCATTAAAAAACAAACATATGGCTAATGGCAGCCTTCTTCTACTCATTGGTCTGTAATTGGCTGCGGGGTTTGTTCCACTGAGGATCACAAAGGCATCACTAGGGGTGCCTTAAAGATGGAACATCCTTCGTTTCTGTACAAGCCTTCATGGGTTGCGCGCAGTGTGACTCAAGAAAGCTCATTCAGAAATAAAAGCAGCTTGTCTGTAAGGCACCCCGTGCTCTGAATGGCTCCATTAAGCAGGATGGTTGGTGGCTGCAGGTTGCTTCCCTAGACTGAAGTTGGGCAAGGGGGTGAGCTCTGCTGGGGAAGTTGGACGTCCTGCTAAGCCTCTGGAGCTAGTAACCCTTTGTCTGCTGTCTCCTATGACCACAGGACCTTGAGGGACAGCCCTTTCAAGACCCATGAGGGTGTGCAGCACCCAGCCAGTTAGAGCTGCATGTTCAGTCTTAAGAGCTAACCCCCCCCCCCCAATTCCAGCTGCCCATCATAGGAGGCTGGATTTCATCCAGTCCAACCCCTGTGAGCACTTCAGACCAAAAAAAGACACACCATCCCTTGTGTCAGGCTGTTCTACAAGTAGATTGCTGCTTGTGGAGCTGGCTGCACAGTCCCTCTTTCTTGGGTTTCCCCCTCAAGATGTGAAGAAGCTGGAGGATGAGGAGAGAGCTGGAGTTCTTTCCCTGTGCCAAAGAAGCAGTTTAGGGGAAATGAAGTACCTCCCTGACCCGCAGCCTCTGCCTTGCCGCCTTATTTCTGCTGATGATGCTCAAGAGCTGACTCTTGTAGTGCAGAGGAACAAGTGGCCTTCAGAGGTTCCTCACATGGTTACTCTTCCCTCTAGAGCTACACGGCCCAAAAGTGCATTCCTGAGCATGCTTGCCTTCGTTGGGGCTTAGCCTGGTCCCCAGTCCTCTGCTGCTGAGGCCAGGGGTAGTCAAACTGCGGCCTCCAGATGTCCATGGACTACAATTCCCAAGAGCCCCCTGCAAGCATTCGCTGGCAAGGGGCTCCTGGGAATTGTAGTCCATGGACATCTGGAGGGCCGCAGTTTGACTACCCCTGGCTTAGGCCCAGCTATCCTGAAGGGAGCGAAATTGTGTGATGGTGCCCTACCCAGAAGGTTTGTTTCTTAGGTAACGGGGAAATTTCTGGAAGCCATGGAGAGGGAAGAATTAAATATATGCAATGCTTATCAAAAATAAGCGTAGTTTTTATAACTATGGAAAATAATTGTGCCGTTTGGCATATTTATTAAACTGAAAATTATAAATTCCGTAGGTTTGGTGAGCAAAGCTGGAAATACGTCCAGTACCAGAGAGAGAGAGAGCTGCAGACTGCTGCCCAGTGTGCCCCCTAAGCTCTCCTGGCATGTTTGTTTTCAAGGTCACCTGAGGGAGGCAGGTTGTAAGACCCCCACAGAGAGGGCCCATTTGCCTGATTCCAAAAGGGCATTTCACAGGAATTGTTTAGGTGCTCCGCCAGATGGAAAAACTGAAAGTCAGTCGTGTGGGGGGCAGGTAAATAATTCTTAACATCTCACCGCCAGCCACTACCTTCACCTCTTCATTCCTACAGTGACTTCGGATGTTCTAAGCCAGCAGTTCCCCCTTCTCTTCCGGAGACACAGGGAATGAGTTTGAATACTGACTGCCATTTGTATAGAGCAGGGGTAGTCAAACTGCGGCCCTCCAGGTGTCCAGCATTCGCTGGCAGGGGCTCATGGGAATTGTAGTCCATGGACAGCTGGAGGGCCACAGTTGGACTACCCCTGGTATAGAGTTTCTACCTGAAGAGTCTGCCTGCTGTGTCTTGGTGTGCATCTGCCTTCAAGCAAGGGCCAGCATATCCTCCCCTGTCCTTGCATTAAGTCCTAATTCAGGACATCTCATTGCAGAGGTGCCTTGAGGTTCCCCTTCCTGCAGGAGAGTTTCCTGCTGTGCTTCTGTATGAGTTCCAGATGTGCCTTGTACTCTGGCGTCATACCCAGGAACACTATGGGGGAATGATCCCTGTGAAAGAGGGAAGGATGCCTCCAGTTCTAGCTAGTGGGGGGGGGGTGGTTATGCCTCAGGCTTTGGATGCCTGGGAGCCACTGTTCTACATGGGGGAATGGAGGTTATAAATGAGTTATGAAAGAGTCTGTAGGCAAGGCCCTCCCACTCCCCTCGCTCCCTTGATGAGGAGCTTTGAAAGCCTCTTGGCTGAGAAATGAGTTGGCTGTAGGGAGGATGCAGTGAAGCAGTTTGGGCAGGTGTGTGCACAGCCACAGCACATACTGTGAAATTTGGTAATACCTAACCAGTTCCCAGGCAGTCTGCAGCTCAGCCATTTGGATTCACATCAGGGGGAGATTAGCAGGCTTCAGTAGGACAACAATGTATGAATTCTAAAGGGAAATAGTTGAAGGAGGTTGGGGAGCATGAGAGGAGAGGACTGGATTTTACTGCCAGAAACCCCAAGTTTTCGAAGGACGTTTTGGTTGGCAAGTTCCAGCTTCTTCAGATGCCCTGAAGCCTTGACTTGCAATTACTGTTGTCTCGTTGTGTCTCAATAGACATGTTTTGGACTTCTGGCAGAAGCTGGATGCCAAGGATTCTGAAGCCCAGAGGAAAGTGGGGTGGGACAGATCTGAGTTTGCAGTGGGCAAGGAGGCGGCATCACTTGGCTCTTGCCAAGGTGATGGAGAACCAGGAAGGCCCAAGATCTTGCATTCGTCACACTTTCTTGCAAGCATAAAGGGTAGAAACCTAGTGCCAGGGACCAAGTGTCAGTGATTGGCACAAGATGAAGGGCCTTGTAAACAAAATGGGATTTTTCTTAAATCGCGGGGGGGGGGGGGGGGGGGAATACCAGGGTCTCAGCCTGGAGGGAAATCTCCTGTCATCCCTTCTTCTCACCATCTAAACTTCTGGTGGGCTGTCTGGACTCGGTTGTAGTGAACTGTTCTGGCTGACAGAGGTCTTCTACTAGAAACTGCAGCTTGAAGGGGAGCTAGGTGATTTAGGTGGGCAGGAACTTACATCCTACTCCCTCTTTTTCAGGAAAGGGAGCTCCTCTCTGGAGCAGCAAGCGTATTTTGCATGCAGAAGGTTCAGAGTTCAAGCCCCAGCTTCTCCCAAATAAATAACATATTTGGAAAGACCTTTCTTTGCTGGAGATCCTGGACAGTGGCTCCAGTCCGTTTAGACAATATTGAGTTCCTGTTCAGTTTTTTTTTTTCAGTCAGAACTGATCTTTCACTTCCCTGGTGGAAGTGAGTTGTTCTCAACATTCCATAGCTTGCATCTGAACAATTAGGAAGAGAAAAATGGTATAGAATTTTAAAAAGGGGGGTAGAAGAAAACTGTGAGTTTGCAGGTGGGGAATAAACCATTGTGTTTAGGTCCAGTATGGACAAGTACTGACAAGCAGATTATTTTCCAGCTCTCTTCTTACCCATCTTCTCTGCTTCTTTCCAGGGGTAGGGGTGGGACTTGTTTCTGTCTCCCTCCCCACCCCCACCCCCCATCCCAAGGACAGGACCAAAGCTACCAGAGCCCAATGAAGAGACATGCCATTCTGAAGGCTGCCCATGGAAATAGCTCTGCTTAGCCAGCTTGTGTGTCTCAGTGTGCGTGCGCCCTGCTCTTTGCCAAAATCTCGCCTTTCCTGGCACTGGAAGAGCTGTCTGTGCCGTCCTGGCTTCTTCGAGGATCACCCTGCACTGGGGTCTCAGTCCCAGAGAAGTTTCCTAGGATTGTCATGCTGGGGGCTTCCGTGTCTCGGGTGCAGAGCCAGCAAGGAGTGTCCACGTGGGTACCGTGGGTCTTGCCTGTTTGTGGGCAGGACTCATAGCCCTGACTGACAGCCTCCCCCTTTTCAGCAGCTGTGAGTGACCTAGTGTTCTGCGAACACCACAGTCAATTAGGGCCGTGATGTCTATACACCCCCAACTTGAACAAACACTCCCTGGCTTCTTGGGTGATATCTGAGCACACTGAGACCACTGGGGGGGGGCATTGAGGCTTCCACAGTGGCTCCAGGCTGGCCAGGCAGTAATGTGCAACCCTCCTTGCATCCCTTCCCCCATCTAATAATTTTTAATATGGTCCACAAAGCCAAAAAAAACCTGTTTCTTTGCCTTGTTATTTTTACATTAACTTTTTAGATTCCTTCTCAGCTTAATAAGATGATCTTTTGGGGACTGGGGAGAGGACCGGCAACGCACAGCAGCCCGCCCACCCCCACCCCACAGACAAATCCAAACTTTGGAAATTAGGGCCTTTTCCACTTGATTGTTGATTTCTACGTGTGTACTTTTTAGTTTCTGATGAAATGTGATTTTTTTAAAAGAAAACTTTTATTTTGAATTTAGAGTTGGCTAATATTTTGTGGGCTATTTATTAAACTCTTTGCAGTTCTAGTAAAACTGGTTTGTCTCTTTTTTAAGTATTACAAAAGGGTTCCCTCTGGCCTGCGTCCGCGCTGAAACTCGTCTGCCATGGTTTCAGTTTCTTTTGCCTGCTTCCCTTGTATGGATGACCCTGCAGGTTCTGGAATATCCAGCTTTGACCCACCCCCCTTCAGAAGGCAGACAATGGGGATGTGGTGGGTGCTTTAAAAAACAAATGAACACCATCCAGAAAACTAGTGCATCAGGGAAGAGAATTCTTGCCCACGCAGCTCTCTGAGAAGCTCACTTGCTTTCCACGTGCAGTTCTGCCACACACAGCCCTGCTTGTCGCAAACAGATGGGCAGTCTGGGATCCAGAACACCCAAATGCAAGTTCCCTGCAGAAGCTCCCTGAGTGACCTTTTACTGCCCCCCACTCAGACTAACAAACCGCTGTAGTGTTGTAGTGGCTGTGAAGACGGGAGAACATCTTCAGCCCCTTTGAGTCCTGCGGAGTCCTCTGGTCGCAAATCAGGAGTGCTGTAGGGTCTCTGTCTCATGCTCCCAATTAGGAAGCAGAGAAGGCAATGGATTCCAGGCTCCTGAGTGTCTTCAGAAGGGCCTGGCTAAGGATAGATTCAGGGGGTTACTGTTTTGGTCTGAAGCAGCAGGACAAAGATTGAGGCCAGAAGCACCTTGAGAAAAATTTAATTCCGTACATAAGCTTATATCTGGAAGAAAACTGGGTTGGTCTTCAGAGTGCCCCTGGGCTCAGACTTTATTCTCTAAGGATACTGAATTCTGTCTTCTAACTTTTGTTCTTTCCCTCCTGTGTTTTTCCCCTTGGGGAGAAGAGTAACAGACTTCTGGGGACCCAGCCCTATAAGGAAACACTGAGGGAATTCCATGTGTAGAACGGTATCAACTAAATATCGGAGAACACTTTCCATAAGAGTAGTTCAGCAGTGGAATGGGCTGCCTCTGGAAGTGGTGAGCTCCCCCTCACAGGCTGTCTTCAAGCAGGAACTGGACAGACACTGATCCTGGATGCTTTAGGCTGATCTTACAATGAGCAGACGGTGGAACTAGATGGCCTGTGTGGCCCCTTCCACTTTAGGATTCTATGAGTCTAGTTCAGCAGTGGAAAGGGCTGCCCCTGGAGGCGGTGAACTCCCCCTAACAAGCTGTCTTCAAGCAGCGGCTGGACAGAGTTCTCCTGGATGCTTGAGGCTGATCCTGCGTTGAGCAGAGGGTGGGACTAGATGGCCTGCGTGGCCACTTCCCACTCTAGGATTCTATGATTCTAGTTCAGCAGTGGGATGGGCTGCCTAAGGAGGTGGGGAGCTCCCCCTCACTGGGAGTCTTCAAGCAGCAGCTGGACTGAGACTTCTCCTGGATGCTTGAGTCTGATCCTGCATTGAGCAAGAGGCCGGACAAACTGGCTTGTTCGGCCCCTTCCCACTCTAGGATTCCATGATTCTAGTGCTCTGTAGAAAGGGGCCGTAGCTCAATGATAGATCCACTTTCTATGGTGAATGGCCAGAGTCATTTACCAACTAGCAGGCAGTAGGCAATGTGATGGATATTGACTATGCATGGTTCTAGCCATTATTTTTCTGTAATTTTACGGGGTTTTAATGGGGGATTATTATTATTAATCCCAAGCAGTATCTTCTAGCAAAGTTATGCTCAAAATCCTACAAGCTAGGCTCGAGCAGTATGTGGACCGAGAACTTCCAGAAGTACAGGCAGGATTTCGAAGAGGCAGAGGAACTAGAGATCAAATTGCCAACATACACTGGATCATGGAGAAAGCTAGAGAGTTCCAGAAGAACATCTGCTTCTGCTTCATTGACTATGCTAAAGCCTTTGATTGTGTGGAGCACAACAAATTGTGGCAAGTTCTTAAAGAGATGGGAATACCAGAGCATCTTATTTGTCTCTTGAGAAATTTATATGCAGGTCAAGAAGCAACACTGAGAACTGAACATGGAATCACTGATTGATTCAAAATTGAGAAAGGAGTTCGGCAAGGCTGTATACTGTCGCCTTGCCTATTTAACTTGTATGCGGAGCACATCATGAGAAAGGTAGGATTAGAGGAGTCACAAATTGGGACCAAGATTGCAGAGAGAAATAACAACCTCAGATATGCAGATGATACCACTCTGATGGCAGAAAGTGAAGAGGAACTAAAGAGCCTGTTGATGCAGGTGAAGAAGGAGAGTGCAAAAGTTGGCTTTAAACTCAACATCAAGAAAACAAAGATCATGGCATCCGGCCCTCTCAATTCCTGGCAAATAGATGGGGAAGAAATGGAGATAGTGACAGATTTTATTTTCCTGGGCTTCAAGATCACTGCAGATGGGGACTGCATAAAGAAATTAAAAGATGCTTGCTCCCGAGGAGGAAAGCTATGGCAAATCTAGACAGCATCCTAAAAAGCAGAGACATCACCCTGCCAACAAAAGTGCGTTTAGTCAAGGCTATGGTCTTCCCAGTTGCAATGTATGGCTGTGAAAGTTGGAACATAAGGAAGGCCGAGCGTCAAAGAATTGAGGCTTTTGAACTCTGGTGCTGGAGAAGACTCTTGCGAGTCCCTTGGACTGCAAGGCGAACAAACCGGTCAGTCCTAGAGGAGATCAGCCCTGACTGCTCCTTAGAAGGCCAGATCCTGAAGATGAAACTCCAATACTTTGGCCACCTCATGAGAAGGAAGGACTCCCTGGAGAAGAGCCTAATGCTGGGAGCGACTGAGGGCAAAAGAAGAAGGGGACGACAGAGAATGAGGTGGCTGGATGGAGTAACTGAAGCAGTAGGTGCAAACTTAAATGGACTCCGGGGAATGGTAGAGGACAGGAAGGCCTGGAGGATCATTGTCCATGGGATCGCGATGGGTCGGACACGACTTCGCACTTAACAACAACATTATTATTATAATAATGGGGATTGTATTATTGTTCTGAATTTTTGTATGTAACCCGCCACAAGCCAGCCTGTCTGGGAGTGACGGGCAATAAATCCAATAACAACAATAACAAGGCCTATCACCAGCTCAGTGGGGTGGCTGTGTTGTGTTTTGTTTGTGTGTACATTGGGAGGGGCAACTCGCATCTTACCTCTCCTGACTAATAGAAACCAAATCAGCTGTGCAAAATTACATCCATAATCAGAAACATGCAGGATTTTCAGACAAAATTCATAGTTTGTACTTCCCTCATCATTTAAGCAGAGAATACATCCCCTCCTGGTTCAGAGCTCTGCATTTGTTTTCAAGTTGAAAAAGTCCTGTTTTTGAACAAAAATGCGTGAGAATGTCCATGAATGCATGCATGCCATTTTTTTCCTTAACACTCTGCTTCAGGAGGAAGGGAGGGAGTTGGGAAGAAGGGAACTGATGTGGGTACTTTCCAATCATCAATATCAAACATCTGTCAACATGAGAATGTGCTGCTGTGTGTAATGTCTTTCTTTCCACAGCATAGTCTTTGCAGGCTTACTGCTTAGTTACTGGTTATACATACACATATTTAATGCTTTTGTGTTGTTAATACAGACTGTAGTGTGTTTGCCCTCTCTCTCTGGGGCTTGAAATAAATGTCTCCCTCTGCCAAAGGCTACTGATTGAAAGCTACTCTCCCCCCCCCTTTTTTTTTTTAATGCTGCCTCTCCGTCATGTGGGAATCCTTTAGGGGGGCATAAACATCTATCTACTTCTTATAATAACAGGCCTAGAAGTTTTTAAACTGCAGACGCATTTTTTTTTCTTTTAAAATGCTCCAGCCATATCTATTTTAGTAGCCTATACTTCCCGAGTGAAAGATCCAACTGGTCACAGGGGCACAATCCCAAGCAGTGTCTTCTACAAGCAAAGAAAAGCAAAGCTGCAGCCAGAAATGTGTTTCAGGTGAATCTGCTAAGATTAAACCAAAAAAAGGGGGAAATGAAAATTGCACGTCCCTTCCTTGATCCTAGCAGCTGTTTCTCTTGTGGGAGAAAAATTTTGTCTTGGCAGCTTGTAGTATTCTGATCTTTTCTGGGCCAACCACACCTTTAGGACTGACAAGAGTTTTATGCTGGGTATAAGCGTCTGTGTGCAAGAGTTCATGTAGAAGTAAAACAGCCTGGTGCATAAGCAAAAGGTTTCAGACGAGCACATAGGCGTAATGCTTTTTCTCTTAGATGCACAGTTTCTCTCAAGTCCTTTAAATAGACCTCGCCACCGACTCATAACTTCCACAAAGAACACTGATTTCTCTCCTTTTCCACAGTGCCTTGCTCAGCTGGCAGGGGCTCATGGGAATTGTAGTCCTTGGACATCAGGAGGGCCGCAGTTTCATTAACCCTGCTCTAGAGAACTGCATTTCAACCCGCTTCAGATATACACACACAGCCCACGTTAATCTGTGGCAGTAAAGTGCCCCATAATCATTCACGTGGGACAACATCGCAGGGTTGTTGGGCTGCCTGCGGGGGAGCGCCTGCTTTCCTCCCTTGCTCTTCCCACTGATTGTGTTCAAGAGGGCAGAAATCCAACAGGTGTGCTCCATGCTTGAAGGCAGGAGCCCTCTCAAAAACAAATGTGCCCTGCCGACAAGCCGCCCCCCCCCTCTGCAATTTCCCAATTAGTCTGTGTTCTCACTCCCAGCCTGAAAGAAATATCACACGGAATCTTCATCCGTTTCCTTTCTTTCCCTGAGCCATTCATTAAAAGTTCTAAAATGTCTGCTCCAGCCGCGTTTCCTCTCTTCCCTTGATTGTGGCTTCCCCTGTTCTCTGGTGCCACTGCCAATTTAGCTAATTGGGAGACTCAGTGCTGGCAGGCATGCTGTTCCCTTGGCAATTTGGACCAGCAAGGGGGGGGGCAGCATTCATCTGTGTTTCCTGTGCACCTTCTTCCCCGTGGAGCTTCTCTGTAAAACCTGAGCTGTGGTCTCCCTAGAATCATAGAATCATAGAGTTGGAAGGGGCCATCTAGTCCAACCCCCTGCTCAACGCAGGATCAGCCCTAAGCATCCTAAAGCATCCAAGAAAAGCGTGTATCCAACCTTTGCTTGAAGACTGCCAGTGAGGGGGAGCTCACCACCTCCTTAGGCAGCCTATTCCACTACTGAACTACTCTGACTGTGAAAATTCATTTCCTGATATCTAGCCTATATCGTTGTACTTGTAGTTTAAACCCATTACTGTGCGTCCTTTCCTCTGCAGCCAATGGGAATAGCATCCTGCCCTCCTCCAAGTGACAAGCTTTCAAATACTTAAAGAGGGCTATCATGTCTCCTCTCAACCTCCTTTCCTCCAGGCTGAACATTCCCAAGTCCCTCAACCTATCTTCATAGGGCTTGGTCCCTTGGCCCCAGATCATCTTCGTCGCTCTCCTCTGTACCCTTTCAGTTTTATCTACATCCTTCTTGAAGTGAGGCCTCCAGAACTGCACACAGTACTCCAGGTGTGGTCTGACCAGTGCCGTGTAAAAAGGTAAAAGGTAGAGGTATCCCCTGTGCAAGCACCAAGTCATGTCTGACCCTTGGGGTGACGCCCTCTAGCGTTTTCATGGCAGACTCAATACGGGGTGGTTTGCCAGTGCCTTCCCCAGTCATTACCATTTACCCCCCAGCAAGCTGGGTACTCAATTTACTGACCTCGGAAGGATGGAAGGCTGAGTCAACCTTGAGCCGGCTGCTGGGATTGAACTCCCAGCCTCATGGGCAAAGCTTTCAGACGGCTGCCTTACCACTCTGCGCCACAAGAGGCTCTTCCAGTGCTGTGTACAATGGGACTATGACATCTTGTGATTTCGATGTGATGCCCCTGTTGATACAGCCCAAAATGGCACACACACACCATTTCAAGTGCTCGGGATATTTGAGGGAGGGGGAGGAACATAAAAGAACACATGCTGGATCCGCTCCAGTCCAACACAGTGGCCAGGATCCAGGGGTCCCTAGGAGGTCCACCAGTGGGGCCAGAACGCCAGAAGCCCTCCCACTAGTGCTCCCTGAAGCACGGAGCATCCCTGCCCCAAATATGCCGCCCCATTGACGGACCAAACTGGTTTCCCTCTGGCATTCATCTAGAACCTAGAGTGTGCATGAGCCAGTGTGGTGGGGCACTTGGACTTCCAGGCTAGTTCCTAGGAGTTCTACACCCAAGTTTCCACACTTGTGTGAAGCTTGCTGGGAGCCCTGGGCTGCGTCTGGTGCCCACAGAGCAAGGCCATTGGGGAAGTCTGGGCAGCAGGTGATGGGGAAGACCTCTCGGCCTAAGACCCTGAGCAGACAGTGCTGAGCCTGCCGGACCAGGGGCTGATTCAGCAGAAGGCAGCTTCATGTCAAGAGGTCAGTGTGGGTAGTTGTGGTAGTCAGTCTGTAGCAGTCAGTGGGAGCCAGAGTCCAGGAGCGTTCGAAAGGGACCCGTGACTCGCAAAAGCCCCTCCTGTGCTGCAAATTGTGTTAGTCTTAAAGGTGCTCCGGGACTCTGCCTCTTGTCTACCATGGCGACTTCACGTGCTCTCAAAAGCAAGAGTATTTTCCTAGAGAAGAAGTAGAGGCGGTCCCTCCCAGCAACAGGCTCCCACTGTTCTGAAGAGGGAGAATACAGTGTTTTCTGGAGCAGCCAGACTAGGTGGGGGCATGGGGGGCCGTCACAGTGAAAGGGGTGTCACTCGAGTGTCCCTAAAGAGGGGAAACAGGGGGAGGAAAGGGAGGCTATGGCCCTGACCATGGGGGGAAGGCATGGTGCAGGGCTCCAGGGTCTGTAACACATGCCACGTGTGCTGCATGGATCAAGTGGCCCTGCCTGGCAGAGAAGCAGCCCTCTTTCCTCTGCAGGAGGCCCAAGTGGTGACTCTCGCTGCCCTGTGAAGGCAGTTCTGGCTGCGTGTCTCCATGCGGAGTGACCGCATGGACCTTTACTGTTGGGCAGTGGCAACTGGAAGGAGGGGGAGCCAAGCAGAAAAGCTGACGGGTCTCATAGGCCAGTGGTCCCCAACCTTTTTATCACTGGGGACCACTCAACGCCGGGGACCACTCACCGGGGACCACTCAACGCCTTTTACTGAGGCCCGGTGGGGGGGTAGTTTACTCCTCTACTCTCAACCACTGCTCTAACGCTCTCTGATCGCTATGGTAATGTTTAAACATCCCTTCAAAATAAGATACAGACACGCCACAACAATGAAGTGTGTTGTAAAGGGCTGGGGGGGGGATGAAGTAAAGGGCCGGGGGGGGGAGGCATCCTTCAGGGCCCACCTCCAATTAGTCGAAGGTCCACATGTGGTCCGTAGCCCACAGGTTGGGGATCGCTATCATAGGCGGTTCCCAGGCATTTCTCAGGGCTTGCTCCTGGGGAACTTGTCCTCCGGAGAGTGCTAAAGGGGGGCCTAGTGTGAAAGGACAGTGGGAAGACCCTCCCTCCTCCCCCAGTGATGCAGGATTGCCTTGTCCAAACAAGGCTGCCCAATGGATGGCATCACCCAGTTCAGGGAGGAAACGGTTACGTGCCATAAGATGGAGGAAAGGTGTGTTTTGCCTGTTTGACAGCTCCCTGTCATCTTGATGGTCCCCTTGGATCAGGAACGAAATCAGAACTTGCTCCGATTGGTTTTTCCCCTCCTCTCAGAGCCTCTACCGGAGTCAAAGGGGACTTTATCGGGGGCCTCTGAAATGCCCCTCCCCAGGGTCGGAGCAGGCCCTGCGAGGTGGCTAGAGCGATCAGGGGCCCGTGAAGTGTGGTGGGTTGTGCCCCTCGGGGTAATAATGCTAGCGCTGTTGGTTGCTAGACAGTTGGTTGCTCACGGGTCTCCAACAGGGGCCCCTTCAAACCACCTTAGCTCCCTGGAGGGGAGTCTCTTGTCAAGGGCAGAGAAGACATGGGGAGGAGGGGGGGTCAGACTGTCATGCAGAGTTGTTCTTTCAGTTTTGGGAACTGCCTTTGCGGGGGGGGGGGGTCCTTGGGGATGTTTTTCTCCAGTCTGGAATAAATGCTGGGAAGGAGCTCATTTCCCAAGAAAATCATTTGATTAACAGGAATCCTTGCAGACTGCAGCTGACCTCTCAAGGTAAGGGCCGGGTTGGGGGGAGCTGCAAAGCCGAAGGGCTGGGCACGTGCTTCCACGGAGGGACGGGGGCCGGCACTCCACGCACACCATCGGAACAGTCCCTCGGCTTCCTTGGCCCCCTCCCAAACGGCCAGCCCTGGCCAGCCCCTTGACGCTGCCCTGTTTACACAAGACTTCCTTTCTCATTAGCCAGGCATTCCAGTGCTGGACGCCCCATTAATCTTCTCTCCATCCCAAGGAAGGAAAACCTGACCTTTTCCTGCCATTTCCTGCTTTTCTGGGGTTTTGTGATTTTTCCCGAGGAACGGGATGCTGGAGAAGTCTCCCTCCCCCCACCCCCTTTCTGGTAATCTCTTGGAAACCTTTCCAATCACAAGGGCACTTTTATTTTGCATTGTTTGAGTCCATTTCTTTGTGTGATGGTTCAAGGGTCAGGCTAGGCTCAGCGTCTAGGAGACCTGAGTTTGAATCCCTACTCTGTCATGGAAACTCCCTTGGTGACCGTGGGCCAGTCATGCACAGTCTAACCTACCTCACAGGATGGTTGTGAGGATAACAGGAAGGAGAGAATAAAGGCCTTGTAAGCTTCATCGGGTCCCACGGGGAGGAAAAGCAGAGCATTCACATATTCATAACCAGAGTGAGTCCTTCTGGTGGCTTTTCCGATGCTCCTGGACTGGTTTTAGCCCGGCCTTCTCTCAAAAGACTCAGGGTGGCATTGACAGTTCTCTTTCCAGTTCACCTTCATAATAACCCTGCGAGGTAGGCTAGGTTGTTGTAAACTTTGAGACCTTGAAAAGATTTGAAACTGTGTTTGTCCTGGCCCATCTTTGAAAACAGCTGTTCTTGCAAAGTAAATCAGCATCCGAGTGGGGGAAAGGAGGGCAAAGGTCTGTTCGTGGCAGCTAGGTGTAGGTGGGGACTTTTTTTGCCAGCAACTTCAGAAAGGCCAGACTCCCCTCAGAGCCTCTCTTTGCACTTAGACAACCAGCTATCAAGGTCAATCTAAGCAGGCCCACCCCCACCCACCCCTAAAGCAGCATATTTAGCTATTGAGGGAAGCAAACGCCTGGAATATGGAAACTGCACTACAGGACTGACCTCACTACAGGACTGACCTCATGCCAAGTGCTGCAAGAAAGCAATCAGAGCTTCCTCACAATGGGCTTTCTGCACAAAAGCAAAATAAAAAAAACAGCCGGGAACAGGTTGTTTACCTGGATCTCAGTAAGGCTTTAGACAAGGTTCTGCCTGATATTCTGATGGGTGATTTCACTGGCTGTTCACTGACAGCTCAACAGTGGAAGGGGCTGCCTCAGGAAGTGGGGAGCTCCCCCTCACTAGCGGTCTTTAAGCAGCAGCTAGACTGATCCTTCTCCTGGATGCTTGAGGCTGATCCTGCACTGAGCAGGGGGTGGGACTAGATGGCCTGCATGGCCCCTTCCCACTCTAGGACTCTATGAGTCTAGACTAGATGTTGGTAAAATGCAGTATGGATCCTAATTCTGTCAGGTGTACTTGTTAATAGTTCCTCTTGGAGAAGAGTGACAAGTGGAATATCCCAAGGATCTGTCCTGTGGCCTGCGCTGTTCAACATATTTATAAATTATTTGGATGAGGGATTAGAGGG
Organism: Paroedura picta; assembly: GCF_049243985.1. Taxonomy (NCBI): domain Eukaryota; kingdom Metazoa; phylum Chordata; class Lepidosauria; order Squamata; family Gekkonidae; genus Paroedura; species Paroedura picta. Next base: position 12,101,191 of record NC_135372.1, on the reverse strand, counting down.
GATACTTATTAAATTTGCAGACAATACTAAACTGGGAAGGGAAGCAAACACAACTGAAGACAGCAACAGAATACAGGATGATCTTGGTAGGCTCGAGAAGTGGGCTAAACTGAATAAAATGAAATTCAATAGGGACAAATGTAAAGTTCTGCATTTAGGTAGGAAAAACCAAATATACCAATATAGGATGGGGGAGACTTGTCTTAACAGTAGCATGTGCAAAAAGGATCTAGGAGTCTTAGTAGAGCATACATTGAACATGAGTCAGCAGTGTGACTCGGTGGCTAAAAAGGCAAATGGGATTTTGGGCTGTATCAAACGGACTATCGTATCCAGATTGTGGGAGGTAATGGTACTGCGTAACTCTGCTCTAGTTTGGACTCACTTGGAGTAAAGTGTTCAGTTTTGGGCACCCCAGTTGAAGAGAGATGTAGACAAACCGGAGCATGTCCAGAGAAGGCCAACCGAGATGGTGAGGGGTTTGGAGATCAAGATGTATGAGGAAAGGTTGGGGGAGCTTGGTCTGTTTAGCCTGGAGAGGAGATGACTGAGAGGGGATCTGATAACCATCTTCAAGTATTTGAAAGGCTGCCATGTAGAGCAGTGGTCCCCAACCTTTTTATCACCGGGGACCAGTCTCATGAAAGCTTTACTAGCATCCCAAACTGTAGGCAACAAGACCTCTTGTGTTAATATTAATTTGTAGAAATTCTTGAAGATCAATCTCACACTTTTGAAGGTTTTTGGATCCTCCAGTATACAGCCATTCATTCTCCATCTCCTCATTCATACCCACTCTACAATGAGACAGTTCTACTAATAATGGGTGATGATCTGCAAAAGTGTTGGGTAGAATTTCAGTATTTACAACCTTCGCTGAGATAGACTTAGAACACCAACACTGGTCAGTCCTGGAATAAGAGTGATGACGATATGAGCAGAATGTATACTGATGGCCACAGGTCAACTAGGGCAGGGGTAGTTTGCTGGCAGGGGCTCATGGGAATTGTAGTCCATGGACATCTGGAGGACCACAGGTTGACTACCCCTGAACTAGGGAAATGCCGTTGAAAATGCTTTCGGAAGCACTTCCAGGATAAGCATCTAGTCCCACCCCCTGCTCAATGCAGGAGCAGCAACCAGGATAAATATCTGTCCAGCCACTACGTAAAGACCGCCAGTGAGGGGAAACTCCATCCTAGAATGGGGTGGGGCCCCACAGGACATCTAGTCCCACCTCTTCTCAATGCAGGATCAGCGTCAAGCATCATGGATATTATTTGACCCCTTCCCACTCTAGGATTCTATGATTCTGGTTCAGCAGTGGAATGGGCTGCCTAAGGAGGTGGGGCGCTCCCCCTCACTGGTGGTCCTTATGTAGTAACTGGACAGATATTTATCCTGGTTGCTTTAACCTGTCTTACCTCCAAGGAGCCCAGGGCAGTGGATTGTGGTTTATTCTCCCTTTCATCCTCTCCTCCTGTGAGTTGGGTTAGGCTGAAAGCATCTGACTGGATACATACTTTTCTTGGATGCTTAGGGCTGATCCTACGTAGAGCAGGGGGTTGGACTAGATGGCCTGTATGGCCCCTTCCAACTCTATGATTCTATGATTCTATGATCCTGCATTGAGAAGGGGGTTGGACTAGATGGCCTGTATGGCCCCTTCCAACTCTATGGTTCTGATTCTATGACTGACCTGCAGTCACCCCAGCCAGCTGCTAGAGCAGAAGCAGGATTCGGACCTGGCTCCAACCACGCCACTCCACTGGTGCTCCTCCAGGTGTGCGGACTATCATTCTACGCAAAACGTAGCTCTTAACTGAGTGACCCGTAGAAGTATTGAGGCACCTGTGGAAGTGGTGTGAGGGCCCAATCGGAATTTATTTATTTATTTGGATTTTCATACCACCCATTCTTTCCCGCTCTGGGCGGTTTACATGGAATGCCTTCTTATGTGCCACAGTTTTCAGGTGACTCTTGCTACAGCTATGAAACCCAAAGCTCTTTCCCAAGCTGGTATGGATCTCAGCGGAAGTGTTGTGCATTTCCACCCCTGGAGACAGGAAGCCCAGCTGTTGATGCCCAAGGCTTTGGTGTGTTGTTGTTTGTTGTTCGCGTCCCTTTCTGAACTGGCCTTGAGACCTCTGCCCCTCACCCGTGCCAGGCCTGTGTGAGGCCCATTGTTCCCCCAAGCAGGTCTCGGGTCGTCTCCTCAGGGCCATTGGCGCCTTCCCTTCCTGCCTCAGGAGCCATCTTTGCCACCTCAGCAGTTCCTCGCTGGCAGGGGCCGTCTCTTGCCCTTTCCCCTCCATTTTCACGGCCCCTTCCTCCTGTGGTTGCCAATGGGACAAGGTGACATCCTGCACCAGCCTTCAGCGTCTCTTCTGACTGGCCCTATTGAAGCACAAGAGCCATTTCCAGAGATGTCGGAGGGCTTGCCGAGCTCTCTTGCCTGATCAGCTGAGGCAAACCACCCACCTGCGTTCCAATCATGCGTGCATGTTAATGGTGCAAAAAACCCATGCTGTTCTTAACACTTCTTTTTGGCACACTCCCATGTTTCATCAGGGTTCTGTGAGGAGTGGTATTGGGGGGACCAGGAGTGATTCCTGTGGAATTGAGGGAGGGCAGTAGGGATGCCAGCTCCTAGTTGGAGCCAAGGGACACCCCAGAATTCCAGCTCATCTCCAGAAGGAAATGGATTCTCCGGAGGGTAGGCTTCCTGGCAAAGAAAGAGACCCAAGGTGGATTGTGAAGGATTGCCCTAAATTAGACAAGTGGGAAACAACATGGCAGGTGGTAAGTGTAAGGTGATGGTGGTAAGTGTAAGCTGCCTCTTGTGGCACAGAGTGGTAAGGCAGCCGTCTGAAAGCTTTGCCCATGAGGCTGGGAGTTCAATCCCAGCAGTCGGCTCAAGGTTGACTCAGCCTTCCATCCTTCCGAGGTCGGTAAAATGAGGACCCAGCTTGCTTGCTGGGGGGTAAACGGTAATGACTGGGGAAGGCACTGGAAAACCACCCCGTATTGAGTCTGCCAAGAAAACGCTAGAGGGCGTCACCCCAAGGGTCAGACATGACTCAGTGCTTGCACAGGGGATACCTTTACCTTTAAGTGTAAGCTGATGAATGCTGGAGCCTCCTCCCCCTAACTCCCAATTTTCAATATATGCCAGTCTGAACTGGCTGAGACAGTGATGGAAAGAGGAACTCAAGGGAAACGGTTGGCCCAGCGTGCTGCAAGGGTGGAAAAGGCAGATTCCACGCTGTCCTGGCTGCTGAATCCCCACAAGGGATCCTGCAGAGCTGGGAAAAGCACAGAGGAGAAATGATGAGGCTGTTGGAGCAGCTTTCCTGTGCGGAAAGGCTGGAGAGTCGGGGACTTTTCCCTCTAGGAAATCGATGGCTAAGGGGGATAAGTGGTCAAGGTTTATACAGTTCTGCGTGGAGTGGAGGAAGTGGATAGAGGGAGCGTCTGTTTAGATCTGACAAAAGGAAATCCGTAATTTACTAAACAGCTAAATGTCAGCAGAGTGAGACAGGCGGATGGAGGAGAGGCCATCAGCGGGGACTCCAGCCAGCCTCCAGCTACAGAGGCATCAAAACTCATGCAGGGATGCTGGACTGGGTAGAACACTGGTTTTGAAGTGGTTGTGGGTGAGAACAAAATCGTACAGTTTGGGGGCTGAGTCCCACCCAGAACCACTTCAGATCTGGTGACAAGTTTGTTTGTTTGTTTATATGCCTATACACGTATACATGTATCTATACCAGGGGTAGTCAAACTGCGGCCCTCCAGATGTCCATGGACTACAATTCCCAGGAGCCCCCTGCCAGCGAATGCTGGCAGGGGGCTCTTGGGAATTGTAGTCCATGGACATCTGGAGGGCCGTAGTTTGACTACCCCTGATCTATACCTACCCCCCAAAAGGCTCAAGGCAGTCCACGTGAAACAGAAACGATACAGATAACTCCTTTTAACAATAATACAGTGATAATGGCAAGCAGCATAACAGAACCACAGAATAATATGGAGAATATTAAATGAACGCATACTGAAGGCCCAGTGGGTTGGGCAGAACTGCAGTGGGTGCCATAGGAGGGAGGGAAAGGCCCATGGGAAGTGGTGGTGGTAACCAGTTGTAATACTAGATTTTCAGTTACTACCTGGAGGTTGGCAACCTTACCCATAGCACTTTTGCTTTCTGGGTAAGCGTCCTTCATCCCAGCTCTACACTGGCCACCCTGCCATCAAGGTCATTCCCAAACCACATTGGATGCCTCTTTTCTGGTCAGACCCCTTCCCTGGCCCCATTCACAACCCTCCAGTAAGGTCAGCCAGGGCCCTGGGTTCCATGTTGCAGGTAGGCTGACTGGCCAACTTTACAGGGGTGTTATGAACCTGAACCCAGGACTAGCTGGCTGCTTCTGTGGGCGACTAAGTCTTTCGTGTTGGCTCTTCCCCACTGTCCCCTCACCACAGAACGGAGGGCGGCTCCTGTTTGCTGCCTGCTTGATGCCAGTTGACTGATTGTCTTAGAGAAGCCAGTGAAAGCCCAGAGCAGAGGCTTGGCTGCTTGCCGGAATCAGTTCCTGCGTCGCTGAACAAAACCAGGCCAAAAGGTGTGGGCAGGATTCTGGCGAAAAGGAAGCTCTGGGCTCAAGGAGGGGATTTTCCACCCCCAGAAACTTCTGAGAGAGGTCTGGACCAGGGCGGGGATTTCCCCTCTTTGCTGCTTGCTGCAGCTTTTCCCAGGTTATCTCCACAATGTTCCTTGGAAGAGGCCTGTTGCTGGAAGCAGAGCTGATTTCCCCCTGTTGTCCAGGACGTTTGCCAGAGGGGATTCCCTGGGCCTTGACACTGCCCTTGGAGGCCTCCAGGCAGTAAAATCGGGCACAGCACCTGGGGCTAAAGGTCACTGCAAAACAGAGCAAGGAGGGCCAGAGGAGAGGATGGGGTACAGAGCCCACAAGGGGTCGAGGTTAAGAGTATCGAACTCAGCTCTGGAAAACCTGGGCTGAAATACCCCAGTTGGGCCATGGAAGCTCTCCAGTCTGTCCATCTAACGTAGCTCACAAGGCTGTTGGGATGACAAACTGGAAGAGAGCAGAGTGACGTAAGCCACTTTGGGTCCACGTTGAGGGGAAAGGTGAGACAGACAGCCAGTGTGATGCTGTGGTTAAAGCGCAACACCCTCTAATCTGGAGAACCAGGTTTGATTCTCCACTCCTCTTCCACCTGCAGCCAGCTGGGTGACCTGGGGCATTTCACAGGTTTTTAAAAAGCTGTTCTTGCAGAACAGTTCTCCCAGAGCTCTCTCTGCCCCTCCCACCTCACAGGGTGTCTGTTGGGAGTGAAAGGGAAAGGTGTCTGTCAGCCACTTTGGAATTCCTCCGGGTAGTGAAAAGTGGAGCATAAAAAACAGTTCTTCTTTTATAAATGAACTAACTTCAAAGCCCGTTCCTAAGAACGGGCCCTGAAAGAGTCCCCTCCCCTGGCCCCTGGCCAGGCAGCTTAAGGTGGCTTTGGGCCGCAGCTCACAGCCAAATCAAGTGGTGCAGGTGGGGGCTGGGCAGCTCAGTAGCACGGCTGGAACAGAGCTCCTTAGCAGGCAGTCAGCAGGCCGGGAGGCCCTTGTCAGCAGGCCCAGCCTAGCAGGCCTAGAGGCCCTTGTTAGCAAGCCCTCCACCACGACCCTTTGTCCAGGGCTCTCTCCCCTTACCTGCTGCTGGCTCCAGGCACTGAGGCGTCTGAGAGCAAAGAGGATAGATAGAGTCCAGGGCCAGAGGGCGGGAGCTGCAGGGGCAGGGCCAATCAGGGCAAAGCTGACTGCACGCTGATTGGCCCTATTCCAACTTGGACAGGTGGACACATCCCACCCCCTAGACCGTTTCATAAATATATAGAGGAACAACAATGGATAAGGATGAGTTTGAAAAATATAAGATTTGCTTCCCATGCATTGGCAGCTGCTTAAACAATAAATGATGAGGTTCAGGTGGACAGCTGCAGAACAGGGTCTGGCTCGAGCAGGGGCACCTTGAAGGCCAACCAAGTCTCACTCTGGGGGGGCTTTTCGCATTCGTCCAAAATAGCACAATGGTTACTAATTGAAATCGCTACAGTTTTGCCGTTATGCACAACGTCGTTGACAATCTGCCACACACCTGAAACCGATCCGCAAAAAGCGCTTCATTGTAGCGCTTTCAGGGAAATCCCAAAAAGTGGATTCACCCTCCGGAAAGCGCTACACTCCTGCAACCAATCTGCAACACTAGCGGGAAAGTTCTGTGCGTTACCATTGTTGCGGTTTCTGCCAAGTCCCTCCCCCTGGCTCTCTCCTCTGATCTTCCGGGGAAGCGATGGCCATTTTTTTTTCTCCGGCGAGCCTTCGTTTACCCAGCGAGGCTTCCCTGGCTGCAGCCCCTCTGTTTAAAGTCACTAAGCACAAGCAACACAGAAGCCCGTTTGCTGGTTTATTTTCCCTTTATTTTTCACACTGTTTTCGGCCGAAAATTGCACCCATGGGGGGGGGGAATTTTTTTTTTCACTCGGGGGGAGCGTGGCAACGATGAAACGGCAGCTCAAACACCACCTGCTAGCTGGATGGGTCTCTCCGTAGCAGCGAATCAACGCAGATTCATTGCAACGGGTGTGTGTGTGTGTTTTTTTAAACCTTCCTTAAAGGGAAAGGGGCTGTTTTGGAGCATGCTAACGGCCGCCCATTGGCTGCTTGATGGCCAGGGGCAGGATGAGCTCAGCAATAGCGCTTCCTGGCTAGCAATTTTTGCCGAGACCGGAAGCCTGTGGGAAACGATAGAAACGCAACTGGATTCCACTACAAAGGCAGGTGTGCATAACGACGAATTCCACTATTTTAAATGGTATTTTTTCGTTCTGCAAACAATTTGCAACATGGATCCCGGTGCGGAATGGCCCCGGGGATCCGCTTTGAGGTGCAGGCAGACGTTGTGAAGGTAGGCTTGCCAACCTCCAGGTGGCACCCCACTGAGGTCCCTCCCTGCTTCAAATCCTGCCCACTCCCAGCTCCACCCCCAGTCCTCAGGTGTTTCCCAACCCACTTAAAGGTGCCACTGATTTCAAACTTGGTTCCACAAACCATCGGCGAAGAGACTGCGTGCCACTGGGAGAGCGCCCACTTTGCAGCAGAAGGTCTCCAGGCTTAATTGCCAGTTAAAAGTGGCATATAGGTAGCTGGGGTTAGACCAGACTCTGCTCTTGCTAGGAGAGCTGCTCTTGGCTCTTTGGAGCTCACCGGGCCAGTTGCCAATCATGGACTCAGGGACCTTCATGTGCCCATGGAGGAGCAGGGTATGCTATGGGTCCATGGGTGGGAAGCACAGCACATCGGTGGCACAGCAACGGCCCCGGGTTCTAGCCCTGCCATTTCCAGTTAGGCCAAACTGGACACCCCCACCCGAAAAACATGCAGAGAGCTCTACGGCGGCCTCTGGGTTCACCAAAGCTGCCTGGTGCCGTCCCTTTTAACCTTTTAGGCACATTCCATGAAAATAGATGCAGGTGGGGAGCCATGTTGTCTGAAGCAACAGAACCAAGCTCAAGTCCGGGGCACCACTGAAGACCAACAAAGCCTAATCCTGGGAATAAACTTGCATTAAAGCTGACACTCAGAATTAACTTTGTTGGGTCAAACTTTGTTCCCTGGACTCTAACTTTTTTCCCTTAGGCATCCTAAGTTGTTTCTTGCTTCTGTCGGCACATGTGAAAGGCAGCTGGGATTTAGGGAGGGTCCTTGGTAGGGTAACCAGGAGTAGTCAAACTGCGGCCCTCCAGATGTCCATGGACTACAATTCCCAGGAGCCCCTGCCAGCGAATGCATTCGCTGGAAGGGGCTCCTGGGAATTGTAGTCCATGGACATCTGGAAGGCTGCAGTTTGACTACCCCTGTTAGGCAGCCCACCTTCCTGAACAGCCTTTTTCTCCAGGATGAGTGGGGGTGGGGAATGTTTTAAATTTTATGTCATCTGGAGATCAGTTCTGGATCTCCAGCCCCCACCTTTAGGTTGGCAACACTATGCCAAGTCCCTTTCAGCAGAGTCAAAAGGGGAAAAACAAAGGGTGGGGGGGGGGTTCGTCTAGCTGAGACCAACCCCCTTGTGATAAGATTCTGCCCTATCTAGTTTCAAGGGCATCATAAGGGTGGGGAAAGGGGACATTTGAAGCAGGCAAAGTGGACAGTGGGCATGGGGGGGGGATCATTCAAGCCCTTGAGAGCCCTCTGGGGATTTCAATCAGCATCTTTACCTATAGGATTCTCCGACAGTGCTGGAGGGAAGGATTCTGCTGCCAGTTGTCTTTGGGCAGACGGAGAGAGGTCTCCAGTGCAGCAGACAGAAACAGGAAAGGGCCCGCCCCTGGACATGAGCTGGGCCACTGGTAAAACCACACTGGTAGGCTAGAAGGGGCCTTGCACACCCTCAGAGTGAATTGCTGTGCAGGGTGAGCTTCTTGGCCAGGAAGACGGGAGCCTGGAGCAGGGACTCTTGGAGAGAGACCACAAGCAGACTCCCGGGAACAGATGGTGGTGCCTGCCTATACTCATCGGGAGGGCCTGAATGTTTTGGCCACAGAGAGATGGAAGAATTCCCTGTCCCCAAAGCAGCTGCTTGGAAAGAGGTTTGGGGGGGGATTAATTTGGTAAGCAAGAAATCATTTCTCCTGGTGCCCCCTTTGGAAATGGATTCCTGAAGGAACTTTTGCAGAGCATGTTTAAAGACCACAGCAAAGTGCATCCTCCTGGGTGTTCTTTCAGCCCAGCTCTCCTTGGCAGGGCTGTTGTGAGGACAAAACGGGAACAGGAGAAACAGGGAGGCTGTGCTGAGCTCCTTGGAGGAAAGGAGAGCTGAAAACATGAGAAATGATTACTCCATTATGAAAATGGAAGCCTATAGATCCCATCTAAAAATACTGCCCTTTGTCCTTTGGGACTCTGGTCAGGTCATTCAAGAGTTAAGTGCTCTTTCTATTCCCCCCCCTTTTGTCCCGAATTTGTGCATCGTGGGGGGCTACAGAAGGGGGAGGGCATTTTTCGTTTGTTAGCCAGCGGTGTGGGTGGGGACTCCCGGTTTGTATTTAAGAGGTTCGCCATCCATGATTATGGGCCAGGAAGAGAATTGCCACCGGTTGAGCCTCTCTTGGCATCCTGGCTCTGAAGGAAGGAAGCGACCCAAGTCAAAGCTATTAAGCCTTGCTTCAGCTCCCCGCGAGGGCAGATCCATCCAAGAGGGAAAGAAATGGGAGTCCTGCTGCCTGCTCTCCTGCTCAGCGTGGTCTGGAATAGCTGCGGTGAGTTGCACGGCCCATCCCTTGAAAAATCAGCCCGCTGCGGAGGTGAACAGCTGAGGGTTTTCCTCTAGGTCTCTCGTGCCTTTCAAAGCACTTGGGATGTCGGCTAATAGCAGAGGAGGGTGACCTGAGAGGCCCTTGAGTGTGGGGGACTCACTGCCACAAGCTACGGCCTTGGTCACCCCCCCCCCCCCTCAGCTCCACTTCAGAAGTAGAGGAAGTTCTAACCGGTGCTTTCTAGCCGGGCCAGCCACGCAGAATCTCCACGCTCCGAGGCAGGGAAGACCATGTGCAGGAGGGCTGTTCAACACTGGATGCAGGATACGGGACTCAGTGGCTTATGTTCTACTGGCCGTGCAGGCAGAATTTCCACAGGTGGAGGTGTTGCCTCCATTCCTTGCCTTTGAAAATCTGGGAAACTGCTCTGTCCGTGGAATTTCTGACTGTTGCACGGCTGCTAAAAGCACAGAGTGAGCAGGAATGAGAGAAATTTTATGCTGAGAGAAGTTTTATGCTGCTACCCGCCACGAGCCTTAGGGGAGTGGCGGGCTATAAATCTAAATAATGATAATGATAAAGTCAGAACTACCGGCTTTATTGATTTACTAGAAATTAAGTCCACTGTAGAAGAAATACAGCGGGCGCTGGGGATTTGGGAGGAAGAACGTAGGAAAGGAAGGAAGAAAAGGGAAGGAGGAATGGGAGGGAGAAAGGGGGGCAAGGGGTGGGTGAAGGGATGGATAGAAGGAAGAAAAAAAGGAAGAGAGACAGGAAGAAAGGCAGAAAGCCCGCAAGCGAGCAAGTGAGAGGGAGAGAAAGAGGGAGAGAGAGGCAGAAAGGAGAGAGAGAAATAGAGGAAGGAAGGAAGGAGGCAAGGCAGGCAGGGAGGTAGGTGTAATGGGATGGGACCGCGGGGGGGGGGAAGGAGGGTGTGTGTGAAGGCCCCGGGGGGGGGGGCAGTCATGAGGGGGGGCGAATTGGGAGTGGGGGTGGCAGGGGAGGAGTGCTAGCGTGTAGGCAGCTGGGCGCGGGAAGCTCCCGCCACCCCCTCCTCCCCCGAGGGCCCGGCCTCCTCCTGGGAAGCCTTTCCCCCCACCCCTTAGAGTTTGGCCCCTTCGAGTTTTTATCCCGGACTTGCCCCGCCCCTTTCTCCTCCCACATTGCCCTTAGCGTTTTATTGTTACCGCTCCCGTGGAGCGGTTTACAGATTTTGAACCTGTAACAAAAGTTCTTCTGTAATCTTCTTGTCGTCTACCAAGTTAGGATACAGCACAGCCGTTAATTCCCAAATCATGCCGTGTTAGACTGTAGTTCTGCAGTCAGGGTCTACTTTATTTTTTAAGTCTGTTCTAATCCTACTTCCAGGAGCTTTCTAGTACATATAATTGCTTGTGTCTACATGACACACGGCCCTCTTCTTTGTGAGCATTAAGCCAGACATTAAGCCCCAAGTGGCACGGAGGCTGCAAGCAAGCCACCTGGGCCGTGCAAGAGACAGCATTAACCTTTCTAAAGGCCGTAGCCACATGGCAAAAGTCTGAGTGCATGACATGAGCCAATATGGTGGACTAGTTAGTCAGGTGTCAGGGCTTAGGCCCTGAAAGAGCCGAGTTCAAATCCACACTCTGCTAGGAAGCTCCCTGGATACTTGTGAACCAGCTGGTCTCTTTTGGCCAAGCCCACCTCACAGAAGTGTTGTGGAGAAGGGAAGGAGGAAATGAACCAGACCCATCAGCAAGGATGAAACATCAAGCCCACCTTTCACATGAACCCCTTGGCATTTACACTGGCCACTTTACAGAAGTTTTGATACTAGTTTTCATTGTGACCTGAGGGGTGTTGTTACCACATTGATACCGAACAGGGTGTGGTGGGGCCGGATCCAGATCTTGATGGGCGCTCGGCAGAGCATGTTCACGGCTCTCCCCACAAACACCCAGACCCCTGCCCTCTCCTCCCTCCCCACGTGCCTGTGCACCCTTCCCCTGCTTGCTCGGACCCTTCCCATGCATGCCCTTTCCTCGATTGCACTGGGAGGGCCACTGTTCTGTGGCAGAGCTGGGCAGCCCAGGTCACTCAGAGGACAGGATATGGGCAAGGGGAAGGCACCCAGGCAGCCCTGGCAGGGGAGAAGACAGAGGAGGAGGAGACAGAGAAGATAGCCAGCCCTTAAATTGGAAGCAGTGAGCACTAATACTGGTCTTTCTCCCTTCTGCCGCGAGCAGCTCGTCCCCCGAGGTCCAAGACCCCCCTGACCATTCATCCCAGTGAGCCGCTGGTGGAAGTCGGGGGCTCCATTCAATTGCACTGTTCCTTGGCTTGCCTGGGAGGCAAAGTGCAGTGGGAGGGCCTGGACACCGACCTGGGAGACGTCATCTCCAACCACACGACCAGCATCCTGACTGTGAGCAAGGCAGCCGTGAGCGCAGAAGGCACGAAGATCTGCACGGGCCAATGCCAAGGAAAGGTCTTCCAGAAGACTGTGCAATTACAGGTCTATTGTAAGTCGATGGTTTCATGTGCGCGCGCGCGTGCGTGTGTGTATGTGCATGTTTGTGTGCATGCGTGTGCACGCACATGGGGTGGCTTAGGGAAGCTGCTGACTCTGCTGGCAGAGTTTAGGCACGCAAAGGACGGCAGCACCAGGCTGTTCAAATAATAGAATCGTTTTTATACAGAAGAGAAACAACTTGGTATAGGAAAGGATGAGAGAGTTCTGACTATCTGACTGCTCTGTTCCGCATTCCTTCTGCCTTTTGCGTTCTGGAGGCAAGCAGGGAGGAAGTGTGCTCGAAAGAGCAGGAAGCTTCCATGAGCCAATCAACACACAGGGGAGATTATTTGGAAAATATGCAAACTACGCATCTTTTTTGATGCCCCCCTGCAGTACGTTCCCCATCTTCTGTTACATTATGCACATTACAGAGCTCACATGTTCCCATGTAGCCCACACACAGTCAGAACATTTGTGAAAATTCTATCGCCGTTAGGATATCTGTGGCCGTTCTGCATCATCACAACAGCTCAGCTGAGCTGAGGCAGAGATTTCCTCAAAAGTCAGCTTGGGAGGAGCAATAACGGAACGGGCCGTGTGTCCCTGGGTCAATATGCAGATGATATCCGGTCAAATAAAGGCCCCATTAAATCATAACCAAAGAACCCTCTTTGGATGGCTGGCGAGGTTCTACAGCATGAAAGCTCTGTGGCGTTGCTAGTCAACATGTCCAAGGCCTGCTTGTCCTGAGGTGACCCCATGGGTGGGGGCTAGGCTGGAAGCGGAGGCTTCCCACCACTGGCCCACGCTTGCTCATTCCAGTCAGGCTCTGGCTAGGAAGGGAGGGCTGATAGAAGCAGCTTTCCCAGCAGCTCAAGGCAGAAACTCAAGACAGGAAGCGTGCACCCAAATCCAGATGGGCTAGTATAGAATCCTAAAGTTGGAAGGGGCCAAGCAAGCCAGCTAGTCCCACCCCCTGTTCAAAGCGTCCCTGACAAGGTTTGCCTAGCCGCAGCTTGAAGACTGCCAGGGACGGGTGCCCACCATCTCCAGAAGCAGCCCATTCCACTGATTAACTACTTGTAGTGTAAAAAATAATAATAATCCTAATATCCAGCCAGTACCTTTCCTCCTGTAACTGAAACCCATCATTGAGAGTTCTGCCAACAGGAACAGCTTCCTGTCCTCCTCTAAGCAGAAGCCTTTCCAATCCTTCAAGAGACCATCCTCGTTGCTGTGGGGGGCCTCAGGAATAAACAGCTTGAAAGGGGGATTAGATAGATTCATGGGGGAGAAGTCTATTGATACTTCTAAGAATGGTGAATGAGGAGAAACTCCACTTCTGAATCTTAGTGCCAGGAAGCAAGATCGGGGAAGGTCGCAACATCTCTGCCCCATCGTTCCCCCTCCAGAAGAACTGGTTGGCCACTATGTGAGGCAGGATACTGGACTAGATGGACCTTCACTGTTCTGATCCAGCAGGGCTCTTCTGATGTTCTTAGGAGGGCCACAGCCTCTCTGCCCTGTTGTTGGCCATTCAGAGAAACTGGTTGGCCCCTGTGTGAGATGGGATGCTGGATTAGATGGACCCTCGCAGGTCTGATCTAGCAGGGCTCTTCTTATTTTCACTGGCTGCATTCTGCCGACATATTTTCTTAAGTAAATCCAGCTCCATTGGCCTGGGTTGGGCAGAAGGCCAGGTTCCCAGCATTCTTCCCAGGTCTGGCCAATCCAGAAGCTTCAGTGTGTCAGCCAATCACTGAGCCCAAACTGGCAAACCCCAGTTCAGTTTAGTGTTGGAAGGAAATGGTGAGATTTGACTGGGTACCATTTGACCGAGTACCAACCCAGGTAGCTCTAAAGGTCCTTGCAGTTACAGCTTCAAGCCTCAAAGTTCACAATCATCCCAGTGTGGCATGCCTTAGATTCTGTCCTGACCCCCCACCCCACCCCCCTTTCAGCTCTTCCAGACTCCCTGCAACTGGACTCCCAACCCGTGGAGCTCATGACTGGGCAGCCAGCCCATCTCTCCTGTCTGGTGAGAAACGTGTACCCTTCTGAGGCCTTCACGCTGAACTGGTTCCAGGGAGATGAGAGGGTGGAACGTCACGTGGACAAAGAGATGGAGGATGCCGACCTGTTTACATTCCGTTCCAAACTGGAGAGCCCAATGGCTGAAGAACAGACAACCTATAGGTGTGAGGCACAGCTGCAGATTGGTCAGCACCTGTTCCACCAAAGTAGGACATTAACCATTCAGGCCAAAGGTAAGAGCCGTGAGCAAATGGCCCATTTGCCCAGTGCCCCCAAGCAAGGTGGTAGGTGGGCTAAGAGTGGGGAGAGAGCCGTCGTCTCTGCCCTTGTCCTGCAGAAGCCCCTCCCCTGTAGTAGAAGTCCCACGCCCTCTGGAGAAGCAGCCCCACCTCAAACCAAAGACATTTCTTAGCCTGATTGGAGAGGCCAAATAGGCAGGAGTAGAGATGTTTGAGGTTTGGCTCAGTGTGTGATTTTGCTGCAGAAAGGTCAGACTGTCTGATGAACTACTTTGCTAAACCTAAGGTGCCATCATTCTGGAGGCCCCACTTCAAGAAGGACGTAGATAAAACTGAAAGGGTACAGAGGAGAGCGACGAAGATGATCTGGGGCCAAGGGACCAAACCCTATGAAGATAGGTTGAGGGACTTGGGAATGTTCAGCCTGGAGAAAAGGAGGTTGAGAGGGGACAGGATAGCCCTCTTTAAGTATTTGAAAGGTTGTCACTTGGAGGAGGGCAGGATGCTGTTCCCGTTGGCTGCAGAGGAAAGGAATGATGGGTTTAAACTACAAGTACAACGATATAGGCTAGATATCAGGAAAAAAGTTTTTCACATTCAGAGTAGTTCAGCAGTGGAATAGGCTGCCTAAGGAGGTGGTGAGCTCCCCCTCACTGGCTGGATACACACTTTTCTTGGATGATTTAGGATGCTTAGGGCTGATCCTGCGTTGAGCAGGGGGTTGGACTAGATGGCCTGTATGGCCCCTTCCAACTCTATGATTCTATGATCATCCACAGACTTCTTATTCCAACCCTCTACTCCCAAGAGATGCTGCAATTCAAGGTTATAATTGGAGTCCAACTTGAAAATAGTTTCAGGCAGGTAGCCACCACATTCATCTGTAAAAGTTGTAGTACAAGAACAAAATATGTGTCCGGTAGCAACAACACAATTTCCTAGTGCATAAATTTTTGTGAGTCAAAGTCAGATATCTAATGAAGTGAGCTTTGACTGCCAAAAGCATATGCCCTGGCAAATTTTACTGGCCTTCGCAGTGCTACTGGACTTCAGTTTTACTCACCTTGAAAGAGTAATATTTTCTACTCTGCTCTTGATTCCTTATTTAGGGACACAATATGATTCAACGCAAGAGCCTCTTGTGGCGCAGAGTGGTAAGGCAGCAGACATGCAGTCTGAAAGCTGTGCCCATGAGGCTGGGAGTTCAATCCCAGCAGCCAACTCAAGGTTGACTCAGCCTTCCATCCTTCCGAGGTCGGTAAAATGAGTACCCAGCTTCCTGCTGGGGGGGTAAAGGGTAATGACTGGGGAAGGCACTGGCAAACCACCCCGTATTGAGTCTGCCATGAAAACGCTGGAGGGCGTCACCCCAAGGGTCAGACATGACCTGATGCTTGCACAGGGGATACCTTTACCTTTACCTTATGATTCAATGCAGACGGCTTCCCACCCGGACAGCTCCAAGGGCCAGTCTCTAGCCGTTGACCAGCACCTGTGCCCTCCGGCCTTTTCTGAGCCAAGTTAGCTTTTGGCTTTTATCTCAGGCAAGGCAGGGCTGGTGGAGAGGTGGCAAAGATGGACCATGTGAACTTGTGCAGAGTTACTCCCATCGATCGCTGATTTCAAAGACTGGTGCAGACTCAGCACAGCATTGCACTGTAAATTTCCTCTGTCCCTAGAATTTGGCAAGTGGGAAGCTCCAGCACTGTCCTCTAAAAGTAGTCCTGTGTTGCAGGGTGGCATGTTCAATGAAAACCCAAAGCACACAACAGCCCTGCAGGGGTAGATTAGGCTGCCAGGATGGGGCTGGCCCACTTTGACCCAGCAAGCCTCTGCCCAGAAGGAGACTCGGACCATGTTCTGCTGCCTCAGCCCAAGGTGGCCGCCCATCTGCAGCGCCTTCCCGTTCAGTTGGGACTGCCAGCTCTGGGTTGTGCCTGGAGCTCGAGGGGGGGGGGAACCAGGGGAGGGGCTGGAAAAGGTAGAATGCAGCGAGGTAGAATGCCCTTGAGCCTTGAGCTCCCCAAAGCAGTAATTTTCTCCCTGTTGTAACCCCAGGGTGATCTCCATCTCCTGCTGGGCGGCTGGCAGTCCTCGTTAACCGTAGCCGGACCCAAACCAGCCTCCCAGCGTAGGCCAAAGATCTGAAAGTGAAATATTTAAGGGAGTCAACTGTTTGCTTTGCAGAGACCCAGCCTATGGCCTCCATGACAGGCAAGGCCTCTTCCCAGCCAGCGACCGTGACGGCTTTCGGGGCGACTCCAGAGAGGCCAGTGGGTGCCACCGAGGGGACTTCTTCTCTTGCAACGCTCCCTGGACGCCTCCCACCCCTCCGATCCACTGAGCATCCCACCGTTCGGACACTTCTTGGTGCCATCACAGCTGCCCCTGATCTGGCCTTTTGGACAAGCCCCGCCCTGGGCAGATCTCCTTCCAGTGGAGCACCTTCTCCAGCACAGATCCCCCTGGGGGAAGCCCCGGCAGTCTCTCCGGAGCCTGCGGGTGGAATGGACTCTGCGGGGACTGGGAGACCCGTTCCTGAGACCTCCGCTAAGCCGGGGGTCCCTTCCAAAGCCCTCTCCCCAACAGACTGGACACTGGCCCCCAAGCACACCTCTCCCTCCAGCAGCCTTCCCACCAATAGTACGGCTGCCACAGGGGTGGCTCTCTGCAGGCCTGTGATCACCCCTGTGCCTCCTCAAGGGACCGTGGGGAGACCGCTTCGCATCACTTGCCACGCACCAGGGTGTTCCAAAGACATCCAAGTCCGGTGGGTGGAAACTCCCATGGCTCAGTCCCGGTACCACCAGGAGAGGGCTGAGGGCCAGTCCACCCTTGCAGTCGACAGGGTCAGTGCAGAGTACCAAGGGGTCTACCGATGCCTTGCAATGACCAGCCAGCCGAAGGTGGCCAGCGTCCGTCTCGAGGTGGAGCACCATGGTGAGTAATTCCCTCACACACGCACACGCACACACACACACACACATATACACATCCTCACACAATGGCAAATTTCTGAGCAGAACTGCTGCAGTTGCTTCTCCCGAGGTGGGGTGAGGGACGAAGGCATGGGGATGGGGGGTGGGCCAGGGATGGATTTGATTTCCCCTCTCGTCCACAAGTAGCCAGCTGGGTGATCTTGGGTTAGTCATGGTTCTCAGAGCCTTCTCGGCCCCACCTCCCTCACAGGGGAAGCGGAAGCCACTTTGAGACTCCTTTGGGTAATAAAAAGAGGCGTATGAAACTACTACGCCAAACTACATAGACCATGGTGTATGTTCTCCAGCATCTCAGTCAGCTTGATACCCTAGTTCGCAGTTCTTCCCTCTATCCCAGTGGTCCCCAGCCCCCAGTCCGGGGACCGGTACCGGTTCGTAGATCAGTTGGTACCGGGCCGCGGCTCCCCCTTGTCCTCCTCCCCAGCTGCGGCCTCGGGGGCTGCCCTGCCACTCTGCCACTAGCTCACCTTTGGTGCTCTCCGGTGGCCACCATAGCTGGGGCTCCCCCTCGGTGTGGCACTGCACAGCTGCTGTGGCCCCCCAGTGAGCGGCGGGAAGTCAGGGGTCCCTCAGCGACGTCCCTCAGCAAAAGACGACCCCCCCCCGGGCCTCAGTAAAATTGTCAAGGGATGACCGGTCCCTGGTGATAAAAAGGTTGGGGACCACTTCTCTATCCGATTGATGTGAAGAAGGTCATGGCAGAATCCTTTGAAGAAGAGTTGGATTTCATACCCCACTTTTCACTGTCCAAAGGAGTCTGAAAGCAGCTTACAATTGCCTTCCTTTGGTCCCCCATGAGGTCAGTGGGGCTGAGAGAGCCCTGATGTTACTGTTCGGTCAGAACAGCATTATCAGGGCTGTGACTAGCCCAAGGTCACCCAGCTGGCTGCATGAGGAGGAGCAGGGAATCAAACCCAGTCCTCCAGATTACAGGCTGTCACTCTTAACCCAGTCACCAAGCTGGCTGCTCCCACTGGAAGCTGTGCGGCTGCCTGTATCCCCACATCCTGGTGCACCCCCACATCCTTAGTTTGTCATTTGTGGTATTTCTACTCCTCACCTGTTTCAAAGTGGATGCCAATCCACCTCCCTGCCAAGATTGACCCTCTTTCATGCCACGCTCATGCAAAGGGTGGGAATGGTGGACTTGATGCTCCCAGGGGCTCATATTGCATCTTCTTTTCATTTCTCTGTCCAGCTGCGTTCAGTGCCAGCACGGTGATCACCATCGGGGCTGCAGGATCTCTCGTGGGGCTGTTCATTACCAGCTACGTGTCTCGGCGACTGTGGCAACAGCGTGGCAGCTAGCACTGTGTGGTTCCATTGTTGCACTGTTCTCCCTGTGAGGCCACTGGCCCGAGCGGGACTTGCAAGGAAAGGCACAGCTGTCCCAGCGGAGGCACTTCCCTGCAAAATGCCGGTGGAAGAGAAACTCTCCAATTTGGAAAGTATACTCCTCTGCAGTGGTGTCATGGTTTCATTTTAGGCTGGACAATGGTCTTATGTGGGTCCTCTCTTAGAAGAAGAAGAAGAAGAGTTGGTTCTTATATGCCACTTTTCCCTACCCGAAGGAGGCTCAAAGCAGCTTACAGTTGCCTTCCCATTCCTCTTAGGTCGTTGAATATACTTCAAATATGAAGCTACCATCAGTTTAGTTGCTCCAGAGTCCATTCCGGAAGACACCCCTGAGACCAAAACCTGAGCCGGTTTCCCCTCCAATATTTTGCATGGGGAAAAGATGGCCAAGGACCAGGCCTACTTAGGATGCCGAATGAGACACGCCCTCTCCCAAGTCCAGAGATAGGAGCCATTGTCTCTCAGTGTGTCTATGCTACAGATTTACATGGGATTAACAGTCATTCCTGGACTGCAGGAAGCTGAAATTCCCAAAGAGACTTTGGATTGAGCTGTCCCCAAAACACAGATCACAGCAGCCTTTGGGGAAAGTAATTACTGATGGAAAGTAAGAGTTTGTGGGCTAGAAATGCTCTTAAAAAATTACTTGGTCTAGCCAAATGAAATAGAAGCACAAGCGAAGAGAAGCACACAATGCAAAACTAATTCCTGGGTTTTAAAAACGGGTGGCTTTTGTAAAAGGCTTAGATGCATGCATGGAGGAGATCCCTGTTGCTAGCTGCAGAGGCCAAGGATGGTGACATCTCTGGCTTTAATGGGGCTCTTTCTGTGGTTGCTAGATAGCAGGAGAGACCAGCATGGGGGATGGTGGAGGGTGCTGGTTTCCCAGGGACAGGATGGCGTGAGGAGCTGACTGTGCTTTTGGTTTGTTTCTCAGACAAGAGGGACTATGGTGACAACCTGCATTGACTGCTTGTGCGTGATCATTTTGGGGAAAGGAAATGTATGCTTCCAAAGTCAGATCAGTACTATGGAGATATGATGGTTTTGCTATGCAGATATTATTATTTGTAATAAAACCAACCTTTTCTACACGGTTATCAGGTCTGTTCTGTATCACTGCTGCAAAGTGAGCTCTCTGTCAGCAAAAGCGCCTTTAAACTTGAATCTTCTGGCTGCATATTCTGCCTTGCCCCTCAAATACTTGCATCCCAATGAAATGTGGTGAGACTAAGAATGTGCAACGAGCCTTAAGTATCCAGTCAACATAATGGCTGAGCCGGAGACTTGAATTCAGGTCTCCTCAATCCTTATACTCTAACACTAACAACACTAAACTGGCTTCTAATTCCCAGGACCTTCTTAAGTAACTAAGATATTTATATCCCACTTTCCCCATAAAAGGCAACCAAAAGTGGCTTACAGCATCCCTCTTCCCTCCTTCATTTTAGTCTCACTAAAACAACTGTGAGGTCTCTGAGGCAGAGGTTTAGTGCACATGAGCACTGTCACCAAAAAAGACAGGTCGTTTGTGAACATTCCGTGTCATCCCTGTGATGTGGCAAGATCTCCGACATCACGTTAAGCCGCTAGGCCAGGGGTAGTCAAACTGCGGCCCTCCAGATGTCCATGGACTACAATTCCCAGAAGCCCCTGCCAGCATTCGCTGGCAGGGGGCTTCTGGGAATTGTGGTCCATGGACATCTGGAGGGCCACAGCTTGACTACCCCTGCGCTAGGCTATCCCCAACAAATTTGATTGTGAATGGTTTGTATAAAATTTCAGTCCTTGTCTGGTCCAGGTTTTCTTTTCCTGAACTAAAATAGCACTTTTACAATTAAAAAAAAATATATATATATTATTTCTGGAAGAATAATGCGGATACCTGCATGCAGAGTCTGATCCTTCTGCAGCACATCTCACTCCCGCTTCCCCCGCCAAAGCTGAAGGACGTCTGGCCTGATCCCATGGGGGATGATGAGCTCTTACTGGCCCCTCCCTCCAGTGCTTGGGAGAGCCTTCCAGATACTGGAGGAATGTGCAGAATAAAAACCAGCATGCTCATTTTGCCACTTTTGAGGATTGCCAGTTTTATAACAAACCAGGGACTGGCAACCGGAGACCTGTGACCTCCCCACCAAACACACGCACTTTGCCTCTGGCTTTTCCTCAAGGGAAGAAGAAGAAGAGTTGGTTCTTATATGCCGCTTTTCCCTACCCGAAGGAGGCTCAAAGCGGCTTACAGTCGCCTTCCCATTCCTCTCCCCACAACAGACACCCTGTGCTGCGGGTGAGGCTGAGAGAGCCCTGGTATTACTGAAGAAGGGTTGGTTCTTATATGCCACTTTTCTCTACCCGAAAGAGTCTCAAAGTGGCTTACAGTCACCTTCCCTTTCCTCTCCTCACAGCAGACACCCTGTGGAGTGGGTGGGGCTGAGAGAGCTCTGATATCACTGCTCGGTCAGAACAGCTCTATCAGTGCCGTGGCAAGCCCAAGGTCACCCAGCTGGTTGCATGTGGGGGAGCGCAGAATCGAATCTGGCATGCCAGATTAGAAGTCCGCACTCCTAACCACTACACCAAACTGGCTCACCAAACTGGGAGGCGTTTGCAGGGCACTTAACTACACCACTTAACTCCCACAAGCCACTGAGTCGGGGCCACGTGGAAGTGAGTGGCTGAAGCACCTTCAGGAAGCTGCTGGAAGACCAAAGATTGAAAGAACACACATTTGAAGGTGTTCTTGACTGTTATGGCATCCTGCTTAACGTTCACACAATCCGTCGGTCTCTTGTGCCTGGTGGGATAAGGTGAAGTGACTTCAGCATTTCTGTTAGCTGGGCCCTTATGGGCTTTGAATTAGTAAGGCTGGAAAATGGTAGATTCCCAGCCTCTCTAGAGCCCAGGGGTCCCCACCTGAGAATTCCAATGGGGTGACAGCCTAAGGACTGGATCTCCAACATGGGATCCGCAACTACCTTTTCCGGTGCCCACCAAGTGTCTAACATGGGGGGCCAAACGGTGGCTCCTCCAGACGTTCAGACTACAATTACCTTGTGCCCCTGCCAGCGTGAAGAGCGACAGCTTGGCCACTCCTAGTCTAGAAAGTAGGTGGGGCCAGGTGTATGGCCCCTTCCAACTCTATGGTTCTATGAATTCCAAATGCACTCACTCTCCCTGGAAAGTCGGGGACCCCTGACCCAAGGGCCCTCCTGTCCCAGAGAAACTGCTGTCCTGTTGAGCCTGCGTTTGTTTCAGAAGGGTGGCTGGCCAGCTCCCTACCTTCATCCCTTTCCAAACCCTTTGGATGGATCCCTGTTGATCACACTGCAGAAGAGCTGTTTTTTTGTACCTCGCTTTTTAATCCCTGAAGGAGTCTTAAAGCAGCTGACAAATTGCCTTCCCTTCCTTCCCCCACAACAGACATCTCATGAGGTAGGTGGGGCTGAGAGCTCTAAGAGAAATTACCAGCCCAAGGTGCAGGAATCAAGCTTAGTTCTCTGAATCAGAGGCTGCCACTCTTAACCACTACATCAAGCTGGCTTTAACCAATAATCTCTGTTCACAAGGGGGAGGACTGGCTGGACCACCCTGTTGCACCAGCATGCATTGCTTCCCATTCCATGCTGAATACTGCCGGGGATGGCAGCCCATGTGCCTTCTCAGGAAGCATCCTCACTTATTCCGACAAGCTTCTGCAGTGTCCTGGGTCCCCAGGCCCAGCACAAAGACGGTTGTGTAATGGGGTCACCAACAGAGTGCCATGGGCACCACAATGCCCGCTGCCCCATTTCCTGGTGCCCACCAAATGTTTTTAGCCTCCTGCTGCAGCCGTTTTGTGAGTAGCTGTGCCCCTGGTACAATGCCCTGTCAGAATTCCATATGGGAGCTCCTTTTGAATAAACAGCATCAAGAGCTGCTTTGGGGCGCTCTTTCCCCCCCTGCAAGCAACCTTCAGTTTGCAATCAGCTCTTCCATGTATTGCTGAACTGTGCTTGGGAATGCTTTCATTCGATGCCAATTGGCACCGCACACCCAGTTTGAAGCCGTTTCCCCACCTTGTTCTTGCCTGAACCATAAAACAGAGCCGAACTCTGTTGCTTTAACAGCAACCTTGATATTTTATTTATTTGTTTATTGTATTTATATATTGCCTCCCCGAAGGCTCAAAGCAGTTTACATGAAACAAGAAATGATCTAGGTAACTCCATTTGTAGCAATAATAATGAGGTTATAACAACAATAACATTAACATAATATGTTTTTACGGTGTGTATTTCTCCACAGTGCTTCAGCTGGTGCGCAGCTGCAACCGGCTCTCTCCCCCCCCTCCCCCCCACCTTGGTCTGCCTCTCCTGGCCTAGCTATGCAGAACCCGCACGTGCTTCAGAAGGTTTGACTTATGGTTGAAGGCCTTGGAGCAATGCTTACAGCTGAAGGCTGGGAACTTCTGATGGGTGCGCTGGTGCTGCAGGAAGGTAGAACGATGGGTGAATGTTTTAGAGCACTGGCTGCACTGGTGGGGCCGCTCCCCTGTATGGACTCGCTCATGTTCCTTGACTGACGCCTCCCATTTGAAGCGCCGGTCACAGTGCGCGCACACAAAGGGCTTCTCCTGCGTGTGGATGCGCAGGTGCTTCACCAGGCAAGAAGTCCTCTTGAAGCGCTTAGGGCACAGGTGACAGGGGAAGGGCGCGTCATCTGAATGCACCTTGCCGTGCTTGTCCAAATCGGCCTGCAGTTTGAAGCGCTTCCCGCAGATTTTACAGCGGTACGGCCTTTTGGCCGAGTGCACCAAGCGGTGCTTGGTGAGGTCGGCACAGCGAGTGAACGTCTTGCAGCATCGCTTGCACTGGTAGGGCCGCTCCCCTGTATGGATGCGCTGGTGCTCCCGGAAGCTTGTCAGGTGCCTGATGTCTTTCCCACATACATCGCAATGATGCACATCCGGGTCACTGGAGGAAACCTTGGGCCGCTTCCGTTTTGGTGCTTGCGTAATCTTCTTCTTCTTCTTCCGGACCTTGGCAGAGATCTGTCCAGCATCCATAACACACCTGGAATATGAGATTTCAAGCTTTACATACAGTCCATGGCAAGCACAGTCACCCATGAGAAGCATGACCTGTCCCCATGTGAGCAGGCACAATAACCCCTGAGCAGCTTAGTCCCTCCTGGAATGACTTCCAACCTGACATGGCTCAAGCGAACCCAATCCCGTAAAATCTTAGAACCTAAGTGATGAGGTTGGCCCTGGTTAGTACTTGGATGAGACCCCAGAGGAAGGCCAAGGACACGACTTTGCACCTAGCTACACAGAGCTAGGCAAGGGCAAAACTTATTTTGCTTTGGAAAACCTCCTGCATTGCCATATATGGGAAGGTAGCCCAGATGGCATTTTTTCACCTGTCCTCAGAACACGTGGCCACAATGATCTATGCAATGGTCACTTCCAGATTAGACTTCCAGATTAGATTTCTGTAACTCGCTCTATGCAGGGTAGCGTTGATCGAGAAATTGCAACTGACACAAAATGGGGCTACACGGGTCCTTACTAGGTCATCTTGAAGAGCCCACGTCCAGACATTGCTGAGGCAGCTGCACTGGCCGCACACTCCCCCACCCCCCTGCGGTGAGGCGCTGACTGCAGTGGCCTAGAGCGGCCGATTCGGACGCCACCACGCACAACCGTAGTTTCCAGTTTGCTTCTGGGTCAAGTTTAAGGGCCAGGTCCTTCCTATCTGTGGGACTGCTTATCTCTTTATGCACCCCGCAGTGCTCTTTGGTCTACAGGTATTAATTTGCTGGTGGTCCTGGACCCCCAGGGAAGTGCACCTGTCCTTGACCAGGGCCACAGCCTTTTTGGTCCTGGCCCCTACCTCGTGTAATGACCTCCCGGAAAAGCTGAGGGCCCTAATGCAGCTCTCAGTGTTCTGCAGGAACTGCAAGATGGAGCTCTTCTACCAGGCATTTGGTTGAGGCCCAGTTGGAGACCTGGGTAATAAGATCGGGTCCCCCCCCCCCCACTTCTAGCTGAAACTGGCTTCACCCCCCCAGGCCAACCTTGCCAGACTAAAACATCTACAGAACATCACAACTGTGAACAGAAGGGCTGAGGTATTGAGGGATTAGGGGTTAGGTATTGTTGCCACCTCTTGTGGCACAGAGTGGTAAGGCAGCTGTCATGCTGTCTGAAGCTCTGCCCATGAGGCTGGGAGTTCGATCCCAGCAGCCGGCTTAAGGTTGACTCAGCCTTCCATCCTTCTAAGGTCGGTAAAATGAGTACCCAGGTTGCTTGCTGGGGGGTAAACGGTAATGACTGGGGAAGGCACTGGCAAACCACCCCGTATTGAGTCTGCCATGGAAACGCTAGAGGGCGTCACCCCAAGGGTCAGACATGACACAGTGCTTGCACAGGGGATACCTTTACCTTTATTGTGGCCGCCATCTGTCATATTGTTGGTTGTATGGGGATTGCATTTTACAATTTTAAGTTTTTAATGTAAACCACCACGAGCCGACTGGTCTGACAGTGGCGGTCTAAAAGTCTCGCTGTAAATAAATAAATGTGTGCATGCACACAGAAACCTATTCCCGGAAATAAAGCTTTGTTGGCCTGAAAGATGCCCCTTAACTCAAGCTTCGTATTGGATTTAAGTAACTGTTCATTTTAAGGCCGGGGCCGGATGCGCTCCCCACTCCTCGGGTCCTATAGCTGGCAACCTGCCAGACAGATGGACAATTCCGGAGGGAGGGTTTCTCCCGCCACCGCAGCTCTTCTCCCCCTAAATCCAGGTGGCCAAGAAGGCGCGCTAAACAGGTACCGGAAGTAGAAAGTGGGGTCAAAGGCCAGGCCGAAGCTTCGAGCGACGCCGGCGCGGGAAACCCTCTCCCAAGGCCCCCTCACCGCGGAGAACGAGGCAGCCGATCGGGCCCTCCACTCCGGCGGGGAACAGGGCGGGGCGCCCTCCGCTTCCCGGAAGCCGCGTCCTGAGGAGGCGCAGCGCCTTCGAGACGGAGCCCGCTGGGCAGCTTCTTGGCGCCCGCCGCTCTGGGCATCTCAACTCTGTGATCCGTGGGCACTTCCGGCGCGAAGTCCCGCCCCAGGCGCAGAGGCTCGCTGAGAAAGTCGCCAGTAGCTGAGGCCGGAAGTTTAGCTCTGAGGCTGGTGCGGAAGGAAAGAGAAGCCCGGCGAGATACGGTTCGCCCGAAAAGAGGAGAACGACAGGCGTGCCTTCGCGGCTTCCGTTCTTTGCCGCTTTCACAGCCGTTAAAAAAACGTTTTTAAACACCGCTCTCCCCCGGAAGTAGAGAAGAACGGGATGTTCCACGGAGTAGCTTCACCATAAACAAGGCTCCTAGGCGGGCTAAAGACACACACTTCCGGAATAGACCTCTTCACACCCTTTCCGGGTCCATTTTGAAAATTCGGCCAGAGTCCCTACGCGGCCTGGACACTTCCTTCTTACTCCGGAAACACTTTCTCCTAACTGATGCCCCACTTATTCCCGCCTCCCGGTAACAAAATGGCCGCCGTGATTGGCTGTTGTGAACAAGATGGCGGCCTCGGAGA
Source organism: Paroedura picta (assembly GCF_049243985.1). NCBI lineage: Eukaryota > Metazoa > Chordata > Lepidosauria > Squamata > Gekkonidae > Paroedura > Paroedura picta. The sequence continues at coordinate 12,075,172 of NC_135372.1, read as the reverse complement.
AGGGGCGGGGCCTCATCCAAGATGGCGACTTCTGGTTCTTTTTCCGCCGAGATGGCGGACAGCGAGAAGCAGCGCTCAACGCCGGCAAGCGAGCCCAGGCGGCCGGCCGGATCGAGCGACGGCGTCTCGGAGGCTGCGGCCGCCTTCCTGCTGCAGGCCGGCGTGAGCGACATGGTCCGGGGGGCCTTGCTGAAAGTGCTGGAGGCGCGGCCGGAGGAGCCTGTCGAGTTCCTGGCCAGCTACTTCGAGAAGCTGATGCAGAACAGCACCGAGGACGGCGCAGACCCGCCGAGGCTGCCTCACTGGCGCCTTGACCGGGCCCTCTGGTACCTGCGCCTAGCCCACCATTCCCACAGGTGTGTTTGTGGAGGGAAGCGAAAGGATCTCGGGAACGGGACTACAGCCCCCAGAAAGCACCGCGCCATGCATGCAGTCATGCATGGCGACTGGCATCCTGGGAATTGTAGTCCTTTGAGAGAAAGTGAATGAACGGTTATGAAGAAACGCCTCCTCTATATCTGGAGAGGTCTTCCCTTTTGGACAGGCTTCTTCAGCACTTCTTTTCCTCAGTACAGTACAAGCTGTAGGACAGGAAGGCCTGGAGGATTTATTTATTTATTTAGATTTATATACCGCCCTCCCCGAAGGCTCAGGGCGGTTTATATTAAACTAGTCAACAATACATGAAACAGTCTTTGTTAAAAACATACAGTAATTAATAACAGTGGTTGTAACAATATAACAGAATAATATAACAGTATAACAATATAATAAAATAGTATAACGATGCAACAGTGCAATACCACAACAGTTCCAGAGCGCTCTGGTGGAGTTCTGGGAGGAAGGGGGGGGAGAGCGGGGCCCCTTCATTCACTGTTGGTTGTGCCCGGTCTCAACCGAATGCCTGGCGGAGGAGCTCCTTTTCCAGGCCCTGCGGAACTGTTTAAGCTCCGTCAGGGCCCTGATCTCCTTCGTGATTGGCTCCTCCGGGAGCTTGTTTCACCAGGTGGGGGCCAGGACAGCGAATGCCCTTCCTACCCAGCCACAGGACCTCCGTCTTTGAAGGACTGAGCTTCAGACAACTCTGCTTGAGCCATCTCTTCACTGCTTCCAGGCAGCTGGCTAATGTTTCTGGGGGAGAGTCAGGGCAGTCATCCATCAGGAGGAAGAGCTGGGTGTCATTGGCATACTGATGACAACCCAGCCCAAACCTCCGTACCAGTTGTGCAAGAGGGCGCATAAAGAAGTTGGATAGGATAGGAGAGAGGACCACTCCTTGTGGGACTCACAAGTAAATTGACGACAGTCTGATGTTTTGTCTCCTATTGCAACCCTCTGTCCACGATCCCGGAGGAAGGAGATCAGCCATTGGAGGGCTGTCTCTTGTATTCCGGCATCGATGAGGTGGCGAGCTGGAAGCTCATGATCGACTGTGTCGAACGCTGCTGAGAGGTCTAGTAATATCAGCAGTGCCGACCCGCCTCGGTCCAACTGGCAACGGAGGTCGTCCGTCAGGGCGACTAGCGCTGTCTCCACCCCATGGCCAGGCCGGAAGCCTGACTGGGATGGGTCTAGGACCGAAGCTTCTTCCGGGTACTCTGTTAGTTGGTTTGCGACCCCCTCTGTTAGTTGGATCATTGTCCATGGGGCTGTGATGGGTCAGACACGACTTCGCTCCTAGCAACAACACAGCACAAGCTGATGGGATGAGGGATGTGCGCTTCAGACTAACAAAGGATTGAGCTGTTGTGTGCATGCACACTTCCTGACAATGGAACAGGGATAATGAAAGTACAAATATAAGGAGAGAGCAATTTAGTAGCAAATTAGTAAACTGTCATAAATTCCTAAATATGCAGTATGATAATTATTTGCTAGAAAAGCTAATCAGTCCTTTGGGTTCAGTTGACAGTCACAGAAACACTGGGGCAATAAAAATGTCAAGGGTGATTAATGGCAGACACTTTCCCAGTTGGGTAGAGAAGTAATTAAAAGTGACTCTATCTCCACTCAAGCATGGAAGCATCCCCACAAGTGACAAGCCATGCTCAGTTAGTTATCCCATCCTGAGAGAGTTAAATTCTAAATAGCATTGTGTACTTATGTACACCCCATAACAGCCTAATTGTCCCAAATAAAATAAAAAGAGAGGATTGAAAAGAATGTGGATATAAGAGTTGAATGAAATTAGCACACATAGTGAGATAAGAACCACAAAGGTTGTTTTGCCTTCCGGCATCAGTGCTAAGGAGCTTGGAGCACTTTCTATTATTCTCCCTTCCCCAAAACAACTTCGAGATAGGCTAGGCTGTTAGAGTATTACTTTCCCAGAAATCATTGTGTCTTAGTAGGGATTGTCAACAGATCCTTTAAATCTGGGCTGCATCAAATGGAGTATCATGTCCAGATCATGGGAGGTACCGCTTTACTCTGCTCTGGTTTGGCCTCACTTGGACTACTGTGTTCAGTTTTGGTCACCCCAATTGAAGAGGGATGTAGACAAACTTAAGCATATCCAGAGGAGGGCAACAAAGATGGTGAGAGTTTTGGAGACCAAGATCTATGAGGAAAGGTTGGGGGAGCTTGGCCGGTTTAGCCTGGGGAAGAGACAACTGAGAGGGGATCTGATCTTTGTATTTAAAAGGCTGCCATATAGAGGATGGAGAAGGGTTGTTCTCTCTTGCCTTGGAGGGATGGACCAGATTCAAAAGAAATTCCGTCTAAACATCTGGAAGAAATTCCTGGCAGTTACAGTTTCTCAATGGAACAGGCTTTCTTGGGAGGTGGTGGGTTCTCCATCTTTGGAGATTTTTAAACACAGCCTGGATAGCCATCTGACAGAAAGGCTGATTCTGTGAATATTCAAGGGGGTGCCAGGTTACAGTGGATGAGCAATAGGGTTGTGAGTGTCCTGCATGATGCAGGGGGTTGGATTAGATGACCCAGGAGGTCCCTTCCAACTCTGATTCTAAATCTACTCCATCCATCTGGCTCTCAATACATCTCCCTTTATGAGTGTGTTCACTTTGTATGAAGATGCTGAGTGTATTAGGCTTACTCTCAAGGAAGTGAGCATTGGCTTGTCTTTGTAGCATAATTGCATATTTGTAGCAAGTGCTGCTAATCTCAGTATGGCTTCCTCTTGAGCCAGGGCATGCAGTATTATAGTCTTTGGTGTCAACCATCATGCTCTGAAAACTGGAGTACTTCTTTGTTTTCAAGCACAGAAGGTGCTGTGGCTCAGGGGTAGAGCCTCTGGTTGGTGTGCAGAAGGCCCCGGGTTCAATCCCCGGTGGCTCCAGTGAAACGTCTAGCAGTAGGTAATGGGAAAGACCTCAACCTGACACACTGGAGAGCTGCTGCCATTTTGAGTAGCCATCGTTGACTTTGATGGACCTAAGGCAGCTTTGTGCTTGTTTGTTTGCAGTGTGTAATGTTTCCTCCTTCCTGTTCCAGTAGAACAGCCTTCAGCAACAATGTCAGCATGGCATATGATTCCTTGAGTGCCGGTGGGAGACGGAAGAAGCCTGGGGTCAGTGGAAAACTCTACAGTGAGTTGCTGAAGATGTTCTTCCAAGACAGGGGAGCTACTGAAGATATCATCACACCGTTGCTTCACAAGATAACATGTCGAGACCATGAGGCGGTGCCGTTCGATGTCTTCCGCTACGGGGTGCTCACTTGTCTAGTTCTCCTTGAGTTTTTGGCCAAGGCGAACGCGCTCTATGAGGCCCTGGATCGTGGCTCTGGTGTGGCTGATCAGCGGATCTGTTTGGCCGTGCTCAGCACTCTGGAGGAAGCGCTTCATACCAGCGCTGTCTCCACTCCCATCCGATACTTGGAGGCTGGGTCCAAGCTTGGGCCAGACTACTTGGCTTTGGCCATGGACAAGGCGTTGGTTGAGAAGAAGTCCAGCGTGGCCATGAAGAAAGAGGAGTTTCTCAAGAAAGCATCAGCCATTTTTGTTGCCAGAGTGAAACCTATTGGCTGAAGTGCAAGGCTGGACAAATGCAGGCTTGACCAAGAACTGGTTATATTCAGGATGGAGGGAAGCCGAGAGAGGACTCCTATTTTTTCTGGAATGGGACAGATAGGATAAAAATAGGAAAGAGGTGTACGTTGCTTGGGAACTTAAGCAGAACTACCATTTTGTAAGCTGTGTCAAATTGCTGAAGTTCTTCTGACTTATTCAGTATATTTTTAAGTGACATGTTGAGCTTGCTGGAGGATATTGAGGTAAATTTGATTACTTTTGTTGAGAAATTATAATTGAATTTAAACACATACAAATGGCTTGTTTGACCTTCCACTGGGGAAACAATAGTCTGGCTAAAAGTCATTCATCCATGAAACAACCACTTTTCAGATGTATATTCCTAGCCTAGGATTGTCAGCACTGCCTTGGCAAATGCTGGGAAATGTTTATGTCAGTGCATGCGGAGGGTGATGCTTGGGAGGATATGATGCAGTTTCTCGTTGACTAGCTAGGAATTACCCCTAATCTTTGTGGTAAATATCATCCTAGTATGTAGAAATTCCTAGAGCATCACTATGATGGCCATTTAATCACCTGCTCCTCTGTTTCTAAAGGGTGAGGGATTGGGGCCAAAGGCAGTGTTTTACCCATCACAACCAGGCAAATGGTAAGACCATCCTAGCTGCCATGCAATTCTCCACTTTCCATGCAGTTTTAGGTGAATTTTGAATTCTACCCAACCCGTGTCCTGGAATGCTACATCCTCAATTTTGTGTCTTCTTTTCAGGTTTCCCAAGAGTCATGGGATCTTTAAGGCATACGTCTATTTCAAATTCTTCCATTATGCAGATGCCCCTTCATCATGTCAGGGAATGTGTTGGTCTTCAACTTTCCAAAGAGACAGACTTGAGATGTTTTTCTAGGACTTCAGGTGCCATGCACTCTTTCTTCACCTTGTAATATCATGTGGAGTACTTTTAACAGTTTTAATACTCCAATCAGTTTCAAATCCTTCTTGAGGAGGAACTTGAAATGAGGCACAGCCAACAGCTTGACTACAGGGGAGAGAAAGCAGAAGTACAGACAAACAAAAAGAGAGTTGATTATCCCCTGCAGGAGAAAGGGAGGACAGCTAGATATGAGAGGGCCCCAGTCAGTTGCTGGGAGTGGGGGAGAAGAGCGCCTGTGAGCCACAGTTCCTGTAATCCCAAATAGAAACAAATTACAAAATTTGGCATACATGTGTGAGAAGAAGGGGAGACACGAAAGTTGTTTAGAACTGGAAGCACCAAGGATCTGGAAGACTTTAACCAGGGCTCCTAAATAGAAGATTGATGAGAACAGCCACATTTCCATGAAATGTTACTTGCCCACTGCTCTTCCTTCGTGAAGTACAGCTGTGGAGTGTTTTTGTGCTTTACAAGGAGCAAGACTGTTAGTTGGTGAGAAGATAACTTTAGGGGTTCTACATACTGGGCATGTGTCCCCTGTACACAAGACACCCATGGATAAAAAGTCAGGGCAGTGTCAGACAAAGGAATTGGAAAGATTTGGTTTCAATTCCCCACTTGGCAACAGAGCACACAGAGTACCTTTAGCTAGCTGCTCCTGGTTTCTAACCCACCTCATAGGATTGCTGGAAGAAAAAACTGGAAGAGGAGGAAGATTGGAAACCACCCTGAGCCCACTGAAGACAGGCAGGGTGGAAATTTGCTCCGTAGATGAATTCTTTAGCTGACAAGCTGTTGTTTCCCTAAAGCCTGGAATTTCTGATATACAGAAGAGAAAGGAAACCATAATGGAGCTGTCTTTTGCTTGTGTCCTCACATCCCCCCCATCAATTGGACTTCAAATTACAAACTATAGGGTGCTGCAAAATGATAGGTGTTTGTAGAGTTCATAAAAAGAGCCTCTTGTGGCGCAGAGTGGTAAGGCAGCAGACATGCAGTCTGAAAGCTCTGCCCATGAGGCTGGGAGTTCAATCCCAGCAGCCGGCTCAAGGTTGACTCAGCCTTCCATCCTTCCGAGGTCGGTAAAATGAGTACCCAGCTTGCTGGGGGGAAAACGGTAATGACTGGGGAAGGCACTGGCAAACCACCCTGTATTGAGTCTGCCATGAAAACGCTAGAGGGTGTCATCCCAAGGGTCAGACATGACTCGGTGCTGGCACAGGGGATACCTTTAGAGTTCGTAAAACTATATACATTTGTAGTATTTGTATTACCTTTGACACAATTTCCTCACCTTAGCACATCATCCATGGGGGCTGAGGTGGCCAGTTAAGAGTAAATTACTTTAAAATGCTTCAGGCAGCCACAATGGCAGGAAAGGACTCAACTGGCATATAATAGTGCTGAATGGGGAACCTCAAGGAGCAAACTTAGACTAACTGGCTTATACAGGTGGAAACAGCAGGCGCAGTGTAAACTCCATCATTACCTATGCTTGATGGCTCCATCTCCGCTTCTGTTCTCTCTCCTGGGGGGAAAGGCTCTGCAGTTGAGATGCCCAATAAACTCCTTGGCCTGTGTGTTTTTTTTCCAGAGTTGAAATTGGAAATATACCCAACAGCAAAAAAGGTATGACTGTGCAACCTAAGCCTCCTTCTTACATATCTGTAGGAGTTGCTGTGTTTGGGGCAGGCCTCCTGATTTGAAAAGGATGGGGGGCCTAAAACTGCCTCTTGAAGAGGAGCAATCTTGTGTGGATGTGGGATTGTGCTGCACCAGTGGCCCAGGAGGTGTTGTTTGAATCCTCTGAGAACATCCTATGACAAGGTGTGGCCGAATGACTAGAGGAAGCTGATCTGGAGGAGCAGACACTCATGCAGAGACACAGCAGGCTACCTCCTCGGCTGACAAAGACTTTTTGAATGAAATTCTGGCCTGCAATTTAATTCATTATTGTTCCAGCCCCTTTAACTGAAAAAAATTACAAGGGAAAAAATTTATTCTAACCAATGTTGTTCAGTAGGAGGTCAACTTCTTCCCTGTTTTTTCTGCAAGGTCAGAGTGCTAAGCTTTGGGATGGCTGACAGTTGCCCGATAATTTAAAGTAATTAACATCCCATTTAATTGTATTTAAATGGGTTTAAGTATGACCGATTGCTTGTATTTTAATGTTTTATGTTTGCTTGCCCCCACATAGTCTGGAGATGAGCTGTTATTCCAGGGGTCCCCAGACCCCAACTGGAGGCTGGCATCCCTGCTCACAAGCAGAGATGGTTTACTATCTCCTTCCTTTGCCACCTTAGCCTTCCTTGGTGCCAATCAAGTGCTGACTGTAGCCAACTCCTGAGCCCTGGGGAGCCAAGGCAAAGTGGAACTATTCAGGCTACTGGTGGGTGGACTGAGAGATACTGGGAAGGAATCAGAGGCAGTTAATTTCAAGTGAAACTATACCTTTGTTCTATTCCCTGCTATTATATGTATAACCAAAAACACACCAAGCATGTAGAAGAGTTCTGTGTGAATCAAATCCTGTGCAGATTTGTCTAAATAAAAATTGTCTCCAGGCTGCCTCAAAAATTAGAGATCTCCAACATGGGTATAATTTGTCTTCCCTGCCCCATCCAGCCCATAGCGTTGGCTGCAGCCACACAATCTAGGCTGAAGAGCTATCAGGGTATGAACTCCGCTGATGCATGGGGAGAGACTATCTCAAAGAGAAACACTGGCACATGTGGGGGAGCTTTTGAGACAGTGATGCACCTCTCTGTGATAATGCCATTGTTCTGAGTCTGAATACTGTAGACCAGTTGTCCCCAACCCCCGGTCCAGGGACCTGTACTGGTCCATGGATCAGTCAGTACCGGGCCACGGCTCCTCCTCATCCTCCTCCCCGGCTGCTGCCTCGGGGGCTGCCCTGCCACTCTGCCACCGGCTCACCTTTGGTGCTTTCCAGCAGCCGCCATGGCTGGGGCTCCTCAACGTGGCACTGCGCAGCTGCTGCTGGCAGCACCTCCCAATGGGTGGTGGGATGTCAGGGATGCTGACGGGAAAGCAAGCAGAGCAGGGGCTCAGGCAGCAGTGACGATGTCCCTCAGCAAAAGACTACCCCCCCCTCCATGTAGTCTTTTGCCCTCAGAAAAATTGTCAGCTCGCCACAGCACTAATAAAACTGTTCTGACTGGGCAGTGATATCAGCGCTCTCTCAGCCTCACCCACCCCACAGGGTGTCTGTTGTGGGGAGAGGAATGGGAAGGCGACTGTAAGCTGCTTTGAGCCTCCTTTGGGTAGGGAAAAGCGACATATAAGAACCAACTCTTCTTCAAGTGCTGACTGGTCCCTGGTGATAAAAAGGTTGGGGACCACTGCTGGACCACAAAAATGTCTATAAAACTGCCAACTGGGAAGGGCAGGCTATAAAGTTAATATAAAATTATTATACATTGTTAGCTTTGGTGATGGCCTTTGAAAGATACTTCCTGCAACGGCTGATGGGAATTCCCATTGTTTTTAAGTAGACCATTTAGCTTTTCTGAAGCCGATGTGTCTGGTGCCGATGTGCATAGTCGTAGGATCTGCCTGGATATTTCAGGGTTATAAAGAAACCTTAAATGACCAAACCAAAGATGTGGTAGTGGCATTGCAGATTTCAAGACTTTCTGTTTGCTTTTATATGTCCAAATTCATTTCAAATCTTGGAGTTGCCAAATTTGAAGTTATTTTCTGCATTCACCAAAGATATTCCAAGCAAATTTTGATTAGGCATTGCAGATTTTTTTATTGTGTTTTTACTCTCCTGCTCTGTGTAAAGCTGGCTCCTGAAGCAGGCTTACAAAATGGACCACTACTACTTTAAGACCAACAAAGTTTAATTCTAGGTGTAATCTTTTGTGCAGTGCATGTGCCAAAAGTTTGTGCCCAGAATTAAACTTTGTTGGTCTTAAAGATGCCATTGGACTCAAGGTTTGGACTATTGCTTCAGATCAACACGACCCCCCACCTGAACTTATCAAAACAGAAAGTGGTACAGTGTTGGGAGCTAAGCAAAATTAGCTGTGATCAGGAAGGTCACCGTTTCAGATCTCAGGGCAACCACAAGCTCGTTGCTAGGGGAACTTCTGTTTCCGCTCTGCCTCTCATCTGCAGTACTCCCTCCCACCCAATAAATGTGTGTAAAGTGATTTCAACATGAGAAGCACACACACACACACATATATATTGTGCTTTCAGTTTAAAGAGAAGTGAAAAAATGAAATTGTACTATTGTGTCATTATAAATGGATGACCCACAAGGATATGCAGGGGACATTCCATTTTTCATCCCACACTTTTTCATCTTTTCCTTCTTCGAGAATTCCCATAGCCTTGTCTCTTTTCCCATTTCCTTCTCTCCTTCCCACCCAACAGCCAACCTAGCTTGAAAGACTATGGCTCAGTGGCATGGTGCCAGTCGTTAGGCTAGGCCCAACTGCACAGTAAGGTAAAGGTAAAGGTATCCCTTGTGCAAGCACCAAGTCATGTCTGACCCTTGGAGTCAGACGCCCTCCAGCGTTTTCATGGCAGACTCAATACGGGGTGGTTTGCCAGTGCCTTCCCCAGTCATTACCGCTTACCCCCCAGCAAGCTGGGTACTCATTTTACCGACCTCGGAAGGATGGAAGGCTGAGTCGACCTCGAGCCGGCTGCTGGGATTGAACTCCCAGCCTCATGGGCAGACAGCTTCAGACAGCATTTCTGCTGCCTTACCACTCTGCACCGCAAGAGGCTCTTAACTGCACAGTGAGGAACCCCAAATACTTGCTAGGGCACCTTGCTTCTCCCTATATCCCTCCCCACACACTTTCTTTTTTCTCCATTTCTGCCAACCACCAAGGACTGACCTTTACCTGCTTCCTTCTGCCCACCCACCAGGTTTTTCTTTGCCTCCCACCTTCAGCTGTTTTTGCTGTTTTTAAACTTCATTTATACCCTGCTTACATCATTCTTCTCTCCTCCACTATATCCTGACAACAACCCTGTGGGGGTAAGTTAGTCTGGGAATGAGTGACTGTCCTAAGGGCATCCAGTGAGTTTCCAAACAAAATCTGGGATTTTAGCCTTAGGTCTCCCAGATTCTAATCTGAAGCTAAACTACACTGGTTTTCACAGGGTGGTTGCTGTTGAGCTGTAGGAAGCGCAAGCTCGGTTGAATCATGAAAGTTGGGAGATAAAGTCATCCGTTGTTGCTTACAAAACTGCCCTGTAAAGGGCCCAGATCCTCCCCCTGCTTTGTACTGATAGAAACAAAGGCCTGGTTTACAATACTAGCAATGACCCTTGAGAGTGTGTGTTTGTTACAGCTGCAGGCGCTGCTTCTATTATTTTTGGAGGTGGGTAACCCCTCAAGCCTCTTGTGGCACAGAGTGGTAAGGCAGCCGTCTGAAAGCTTTGCCCATGAGGCTGGGAGTTCAATCCCAGCAGCCGGCTCAAGGTTGACTCAGCCTTCCATCCTTCCGAGGTCGGTAAAATGAGCATCCAGCTTGCTGGGGGGTAAATGGTAATGACTGGGGAAGGCACTGGAAAACCACCCTGCATTGAGTCTGCCATGAAAACGCTGGAGGGCGTCACCCCAAGGGTCAGACATAACCCGGTTCTTGCACCTTTACCTTTAACCCCTCAAGGTTTGTTGGTTTGGTTTGTCTTTTGTTTTGTTTTTAAATTTCATGTTTTTATGTACATTTTGGACGTTTTTGGGAAGACTGAAAAAACGTTTGAGGACTTTGCATCTGCCAGCCACCTGACTTCTGCATGGTACAATACATCCCCGTATTCTGCATCTATCTCTGAGAGAAAATTTTGAAACTGACAGTGAGCAAGGCCACGATGTCTGATGTAATTACTGCTGAGTACTAATTACATTTTCCCACTGAAAAATCTTATTACACAAAGCTTGCTGATGGATGATGCAGTGAAATTGCATGGGGAGTGTACTGTTTAATTTCAATATCTCTTCATTGATTTTTGGAACTGCACCAGTTTTACCTCCCACCATCTTTCTTGCACCATCAGTTGTGATGCTTTTGAATTTATCCCAACTCAGACCAAGATTTACACACCTCCAATAATATGTTTTCTGCAGTTGTGGTGCTTTCAGTAATTCTGAAGTTGGAATCTATTCCCCTGATAAAAATTAGCAGTTGACCAGTGTCTATAATGTCATTGCTCTCATCTAATGCCCAAGAAAAAAGAATCAAAACCTTTTGCCTTGACAACCAGTGACATCTGCAGCCCTTCTCCTGGTTCTTCAACACGCCTGGTGGTTGTAGATGCAGATAAACTGACACAACCAATACAAGATACCTTCTCAGGGCACATTTCCTCCATTACTTTAACCTTGCACTTTTTAAAAACAAATTCACCTTCAGAGAATGGCCTACAACTCTCAGCAATACATTTAGCAACATGATAGCTGGCCCTCACAGTAGACCGGTTCTCTTCAACATGCTTTCTAAAACTATTTTGCTGCAAAAAACATTGATTTTTTGTAAAGAGAGTTTATCTTGTTCACTCGCACCTCTTCTCGATATATTGAGTAGCTCTCATGACAGGATTCAGAGTGCCTGGAGGCTGGTAGCCCTAGCCATTAATGGTTTGTGTGCAGCTGGCCAACAGGATTCCTTGGTAGGGTTGTGCGCTCAGGCGTGGTTCGGCCACTCTGGCAATAATCAGAGCTCTGCATCTGCGCGCGGCCACCAACTGGTGTGCCTGCACCACCCCTCCCCTCCGCGGCACTGGCTGCCTCGGGCTTTGATAATCACCAAAGTGGCTGAACTGCGCCAGAGCGCACAACCCTAAGTTTCCCATCCAAGTGCTGACCCAGGCTGACTGTGCTTTGCTTTTGAGAACTGGCAAGATTGGGCTAGCTTGGGCAGACACTCAACCTGGAAACATACCACAGAGGTCAGCTCCCCTGGGGGAAATTGTTTCAAAAGGGAGTCATATTGGTCTCTGCGAGAGGTGTGAGATTCAAGTCCAGCAGCACCCAGAGCCTGGCAAGATTTTCAGGGGATGAGTTTTATGAGTCAAAACGCCCTTCATGAAAGGTGCTTTGACTTTTGAAAGCTGCTACCCAAAAGAACATCTTGTTGGTCTCAAAGATGCTCCTGGACTCAGATCTACCCAGAGGAAATGGCAGCTCTGGAGGCTGTCAACTATGGCAGGGTTAGTCAACCTGTGGTCCTCCAGATGTTAATGGACTACAATTCCTCATGGGAATCGTAGTCCATGAACATCTGGAGGACCACAGGTTGACTACCCCTGATCTATGGTACACCATAGAGCAGGGGTGGCCAAACTGGTTCTTCAGAGGTCCATGGACTACTATTCCCATGAGCCCCTGACAGGATGCTACTGGCAGTGGCTCATGGGACTTGTAGTCTATGGACCTCTGGAGAACCACAGTTCAGCTGTCCCTGGTACTCTGAGCTTTCTCACCCCCCAATCTCTAGGACCTTTCCAAGCTGCAGTTGACAGCTTTAAGCTGTCTTGAGAAGCCATGCCCAAGTCAGTTTTATTTTGTTCGGGACCATCATGTCTCTCTGCTAGTTTTGCAACTCTAGGCTGGGAAATTTCTGAAGGTTTGGGACTGCAGCCTAAGAAAGGGGGGGACCTCAACAGAGCATAATGCCGCGCAGCCCGCCCCCCCCCCCCCAAGGCCGCCATTTCCTCCAAGGGAAGGGATGGCTCCCGCCTGGACAGTTGGTTCAATTCTGTGTCCTCGCCAGCCCCCCCTGGAGATTGGCAACCCTGCCCTCATCTGGTCCCTGGGCTTCTCTGGGCGACTTAGATCTCGATTGACATGGGTGAAACCACCGGACCAGATACAGGGGCGTGGCCTTATGGTCTCGCTCCGCCCTTCGCCCCGTGACGCGCCCCCCACGTCCGCGGGCGGCCCTTGTTGAGACGGCCGGGGCGCGCAGAGGCTGACGGGAACTGTTGTTGTGGGCTCGCCTGACTCACGCGGCCACTCTCTCGGCCTCCGAGCTCCGCCTCTCCTTTGCGCTATTGGTGCATGCCAGGCGGGTGGGCGTGGCCCCGGGCGCCACGGCTTCCCTCTTCCGCTGAGAACTACGCCTCCCAGGTGACACCGCGCGCGCGCTGGCTGGTTTCGGGGCTGGCGGCGTTCTTTCGGGTCCGCAGCGGCTTCGCTCTCCCTCCGCCCGCTTGCCGGCGCTTGTTTCTACCCGAGTCTCCGGCTTCAGGCGAGGCCTACCTTCCCCGTCGTCGTCGTCGTCCTCCTCTGGCGCGACATGGCGCGGCCGTACGTGCCCAGCTCTCAGAAGGCGCTGCTGCTGGAACTGAAGGGGCTTCAGGAGGAGCCCGTGGAGGGCTTCCGAGTCAGCCTGGTGGACGAGGGGGACCTCTACAACTGGGAGGTGGCCATCTTCGGGCCCCCCAACACCCACTACGAGGGGGGCTACTTCAAAGTGAGTGACCCCCCCGTCCCTTCTCAGGAGGCATCCCATAATAGCAAGGAGGGCGGGATCTGGGAGCCCACCCCGGGGTCAGGTGCGGGAGGAGAGAAGAGAGCGAATGCCTCCCAAATTAGCCCCCTCTTCCTCGGCCTCCCCCACCGCGACCCCTCTCTTCCCGACTTGCCCTCCATGCCTGGCCTTTTCAACCCACACTTTTTCCTCTTGGGGGAAAGGGTTTCTTGTTGTGGCTTTTTTGGGGTTTCTTGTTGTGGCGTTTTTGTCTCCTCCACACACACACACACACACACACACAAGTGTGAATGCATGTGTGTAATGGTCAAACATGAAAGTTAACGCACTACTTTAAAGATAGATTCAACTGAGTAGTCATGTTGGTCTGAAGTAGCCCCTTTAAGACCAACAAAGATTTATTGAATAAATCTTTGTTGGTCTTAAAGGGGCTACTAGGCTCTGATTTTATTGCACTACTTTAAAATTAAACATTCCAATAAAAGAAACGGGTAGGGGGGGGAAAGATCTCAATGCGAAGTGGTCAGGCTGTGGGATCCCATGGAGGCTCTGCCCTTCAACTCTGTATTTCTGAATAAACAGGCATAAGTGTGTCCACGTATCTTTTGTTTTCCCTTCCTTTAAAAAGACCCAAATGCCTGATATAACTCCCATCTTCTCCATCCTTCAATGTAATTAAGTATTTGAAGATTCTCTTTTGCCCCCATTCTTGTTCAATACTCATAGGCATTTCATTGTCCCCTCCCCCCAATTTATCTATAGAGTAAATGTTATTGGCATTATTCGTAGTAGTATAGTTTGGAATGCTCTAATTCTTCCCATTAATAGGGGAATTTTACAAGTTTCTTGATATAATGTAAACAGTTTGAATAATTATTTTAAAACAGCATTAGCAGTATATACTTGACTACACTGTTTTCTTCTTTAAGTAAATAGTAGATATTAATCTTTTCTTCCTTTTTGTCTGCAAAGTAGTGAATTATTGGAACCATTTTTCTCAATGCCAATGGAATTTGGCAGTCTTCTCGGAGAAAAATTAGATGCCTCCTTCATTCCCCCCTTCCTTCTGAGAGGAGAAAGGAAAGAGTGATTACTACACAATGATAATATTGGAATTAAGAATTGTCTCCTCCACTGGAGGACATAGTGATGGGCAGAACAGGGCTAGCCTGGTCTCCAATGGTGACTAAAATTGGCATCCGAGCAAGATAGACTCAGTGAGTAGAGGGTTAATTGTTTTAGACCGCTGAACTGATGTAGCTGAGCTGAGGAGTAAAGCTGTCTTTTGTGGGCTTACTTGGGGAGGCAGAAGGGCCAGAACCAATTTATTGTTTGAACAAGACAGGTGTATATAACATTATTTTATTTATATACTGCCCTCCCCTGAGGCTTCTACCAAAGAAGTAAGTCTCCAAGCTAGACAAGCAGACAGAAAATGAGGCAGTGTTTTGTTACCTAGTTGGTACTTAAAGTGGAGGATACAGTAGTTTTCCTGTCACTTCCTCAGACTGAGTGAGGACCCTATAGTTCTTAGCCTGTGCTCTATTGTCTGGAGTTTTTCCATCCAAGAGTGGAAGAATGAACTTCTGGAGCCTGAGACTCCAGAAGTGCAGTGTGATTACGTCATAGAGACTGAGGGAGGTAAACAAAAGGAAGTTTCTTCCTCTAGGCCAACCCTGGGGTAAGTTTACAAGCCTGTTTTGCAAGCCACACTTCCTGCCTTTGTCCTTTTCTTTCTCTTCCTGAAGAGGCTAGGTGAAAACAGAACTTGCATGAGTCATCTCAAACCCGGTTGTGTTGGGTCCTCGTGTTCCAGGGGTGGTTTGTTAGGGCAGGTTAACCTCATCACACCTAGATCTGGAAGTGAGGATATGGCGTCTTGTGTTTGATCCTTGCATTGAGGATTGAGGCAGTGCACAAGAGTTTTAAGAGTGTTTTGCAATGATTCCTGCAGGCCAATGTTATTCTCATGCCTCTAAGATCTCTGGGGCTTTGGATTGGGTCCCTGGTGAAAGTGAGATTTCAGTCAAAGCCATCTTGGTTTATTTGTGTGGTTACAGCAGGAATAAATGCCTTTTCCTTGGAAGCAAGGGTTGTAAACCCTCTTGTAGCTGAGATTTAAAAAAAAATTAGGGAACTTAAAATGGTGTCCCTGAGGTATATGTAAATTGATCTCCTCTTTTTATGTACTGAAAACGACATGGTTTGGGTATCTATAAATTCATAATAGTTTTCATTCTGTGGGTGACAGGAGTTCATTCCCAGAGCATGGTCAGATGCCAGAGGTTTCTGGGACTTGATGGTGAGTGATTTCAACCTTGCCTGGTCCTCCGTGGAAGGCAACTATGGGACTTTTTTGTGTATATATATTTGGATTTCTAAGAACTGGCTGGGTATAGTGTTGAAAACTATAATATTACATTACACCATATTGGAAACAAAATTATTTAGGCAACAAATATATCCTAAACTTGTCTATATATATGTGTTCACTAATTATAATTATTATTTATTTTTAGCTTGCTCTTTCCTAGAAGTTCAGCATTATCTAATGCTGAAGATTATTTGGGGTAACATTTTCTACTATATAGTCTTACTAAGCATGTCTCCCCAAGACTTTCAATTTGTAGAAATGCTATATTTCTTTTTCAGTATGGGTGAAATACCTTAGAATATAAGGTATTTCACCCATACTGAAAAAGAAATATAGCATTTCTACAAAGAGAAAATCTTGGGAGGAGGACAGGGAACTGTTTTTTTCCTGGTCCTTCACATTTCTAGGTAGGCTTCTTATATTTATTTACTTGCTACTTTTATACCTCACCTTCTCCCCCACTGGGAACCCAGAGCAGCTTTCACACATTACACACTTAAGACTGCTCCATTTTATGCTCACAACAACCCAGTGAGGTATGTTAGGCTGAGTGTATTTGAGTGGTCCAAGGTCATCCAGTGACCTTCCCTGGCAGAGTACGGATGTGAATCTGGATCTTCCAGATCTTTATCTGACATGGCAGTTCTACTGGCTTTCCAGCTGTCCCCTAGGAGGGCCTGGAGAGCATTGATTTGCATAAGGCCACCAGATGAATCTGTGGCCCAAAGTGAATTGAGGACTGAGGATTACTTGGCTCCCTCATTCTTTTGGAATTCTTTCTTTTGCTTTGCCTTTCCTTTTAGCATGTGACTTGGCTTGGCAACTCAAGTCATATCAGTAATTCCTCCGTTACCTGCCTGTCTTGGCACTTAGCTCCGGTTGCTCGCTGGTCCAAACTGTGTAGTTCAGTAAGGTTGGGACCAGTTGTTGATAGATAGGAATGAAATCTCTTGTACCAGAACTCCCTCATTGAACAGTTGCTTGCCCATGATGAATTGGACTCTTCTCCATGAAATCTTGGAGAAATTCTGCCCCTGTCTCTTACTGCAGGGGTAGTTAACCTGTGGTCCTCCAGATGTTCATGGACTACAATTCTCATGAGCCCTTGCCAGCATTTGCTTGCAGGGGCTCTTGGGAATTGTAGTCCATGAACATCTGGAGGACCACAGGTTGACTACCCCTGCCCTACTGCCTGGTAAATCTCAAGAAACTACCATAGGTTGGATCCAATTCCAAGGGGCACTTTGAAGGGCAACACAGTTCCATTCAAGGTATAAGCTTTTGTGTGCTTGAATGAAACTGTGATGGGCTACAAGGTGCCCCTGGACTCAGACTTGGTTCTACCCATGTGATTCCCTTGAACTTGTTTGTAAACCACACTTGTGTCTGAGTTTAGCAGGAATAATCATTTTCCTCATGTTGTGGGGGGCATATCGTGGCAGTTCTCAATGTGGTCGGCCTGGTGCATTCTGTCCCTGAAACTCAACAGCCCCACCTCATGCGTCACCATGAATGGGTTTGTTTTCAGTTGGAATATTTTATCCATGGGAAGGGCTGAGAGAGGAGAAAATGGTTTCCCTGGGAAAGATGTGGATTCGACACGTGGCAGGCATGTGTGTGTTTACAACAAAGAATTGTGTCCTGTTACTGTCTCATTTTGTTTGACCTGCATGTGTGACATTTCCCATTGTTGGTTTTTGGTGGGGGGGGGGGGCAAAGAGGAGGTGGCTCTGCTGTTCCAGTCTTTCCAGAATTGTTAGGAGATCCAGAGTGGTAACTGTGCTTGTCAGCAGCAGCAAAAATAGTCAGGAATCTTGTGGCACTTCAAAGACTAACAAGCTTTTGGTCCAGCATGTTTCTTTTGTGAACCGGGGCCCTCTTGGCTGTATATCACTTGTGTCCAACTGCATTTGGTTGTGGTCCAAAAAAGAAAGCTGTAAATAAGATCTTGTTAGTCTCACAAGTACCACTCGACTGTGGTGTATTTTTAGAATCAGTAGGTGTCTCGCCTCCCAAAAATATTTACTCAACTGTTTATTTTTCTCCTCCTGCAGATTTTTATAGCACTAGAACATGTTTGTGGCTTTCCAAAACAAGTGCTGTTTAGATGTGATCATGATACACATCTCGAGCCTGCTTAGAAGCCCATGTCAACTCTCTGTCGTTTCAGGAAATGAAGTGGGTGTTTGATTTCACAGACTGAAGGGCTCTCAGCGCCTTCTCCAGGGCTGCCATGACCAGTCAGGCAAAGTCTGGCAGCTGTGCAAAAGCAGGATGTGTGGGTCTTGTTAGACACCGAAGTTCATGTTGTCCTAAACTGTTACTTCATTCCCACAGACACTCCATGGACCTCTGGAGGGCTGCAGTTTGACTACCCCTGCTGTAGTTCTTGTCTCAGGCAAAATGCTGATGTAAACAGTTCTACATTGTAGGGCAGGGGTAGTCAAACTGCGGCCCTCCAGATGTCCGTGGACTACAATTCCCATGAGCCCCTGCCAGCAAATGCTGGCAGGGGCTCATGGGAATTGTAGTCCATGGACATCTGGAGGGCCGCAGTTTGACTACCCCTGTTGTAGGGCCTCCTTTAATGAATCCGTTGCGCTGTACTGGGCCTGCTTCTTTTCTCACCCCTGATTAATAGCCTAACCCTGTAACCCAGGGGCAGTCAACCTGTGGTCCTCCAGATGTCCATGGCCTACAATTCCCATGAGCCCCTGCCAGCGTTTGCTGGCAGGTGCTCATGGGAATTGTAGTCCATAAACATCTAGAGGACTACAGGTTGACTACCCCTGCTGCAACCCATGAGCCCCACTGAAGGGAAATGGCAGCTCAGACATTCCATCTGTCCATCATGGCACCTGAGGTGGCCTCTGTAGGATTCCCATCTAGTTGGTGGCCAGAGTCAGACCTGCCCAGCTTCAGCCAGGTTTTTGGATTGTAATTCCTTCTAGCAACACTTTGAGTCTTCTGGGTAGTTGGAGGGTGCACTGCTTCAAAGGAAAAACACTTTAGCTTTGGAGATACATCCCCCAAACAAAGGAAAGGAGGAGCTGTTTTTTTTAATACCTTTTCACTACCTAAAGGAGTCCCAGAGTGGCTTACAAACACCTTTCCCTTCCTCTCCCGACACAGACACCCTGCGAGCTAGGTTGGGTTGAGAGAGCTCTAAGAGAACTATGTAAGGAGAGCTCTGAGAGAACTGACTGGCCCAAGGTTGGGCTGCATGTTGGGGAGGAGTGGGGAATCAAACCTGGCTCTCCATATTGGAGTCCGCTGCTCTTAACCACTGCACCATGCTCTTTTGGTGTTATTCCACCAAACATGGGGAGCGATTAACTCAGGGAGTCCTGAGTTCAAAATCCCACTCTGTTACTACACTCACTTTTTTTCAGCATAACCTGTTGTGCACACATAAGTTTGGGAAGGGAGAAGCAGTATACTGCCTTGGGGGCTTTTGGAAGAAGGACATGGTAAAACAGGGGTGGGTGAACTGTGGTCCTCCAGATGTCCATGGACTACAATTCCCATGAGCCCCTGCCAGCAAATGCTGGCAGGGGCTCCTGGGAATTGTAGTCCATGGATATCTGGAGGGACACAGTTTGCCCACCACTGGGGTAAAATATACAATCAATGTTCTTGCCTGATCTCCCCGTGCCTGAAAGAGGTGCAGAAATCCATGTGGGCAGGAGCTACCCATGCCTAGGACACTGGATTTGGCAGCTGGCACACAGGGTTGATGTGGAAGCCAGAGAGCTGGCATCTTTTCATCTGTCTGGCTCTGGTGTTTTATCTTGGCTGTGTCATGGGCGTGTTGGGGGCTGGGGGGGGGGCGGGCGAGAGATTTTACTGCAGTATCCCAGAGGTTTCCTGTTTGTTTGCCCAGAATAATCTCTCTCAACATCTTAACATCCACAGAGATTTGTTTACAAGACTTCAGATGACTCAAGGTGCTAGTCTATAACAGTTCCTTTAGGGCCTAAAAAGCTAAGTTGTAAAAAAAACAACAACACACACACATTTTTCTGTTCTTGATTGTAGGGTAGTGGTTCTTGTTCACTAGGCAGGGTTTTTTGACTCACTTAAACTGGTTGCAGGCGAGCCTGAGCTCGTCAAATCTCAGAAGCTAAGCTGGGTCAGCCTTGATTAGTTCTTGGATGGGAGACCACTGAGAAAGCCCAGGGTCACTATGCAGAGACAGGCAAGGGCAAACCCACCCGTGTTGGTCTCTGTCTTGAAAACCCTAGCATGTCACCATAGGTCAGCTGTGACATGAAGGCCACATGCACACAAGTCGGTTGCTGGTTGCAGTCCACAGAGATGTGAGCAATCGTGCATATTTGGGAAGGAGAAGCTGTTAACATGTGCTTGATGTGATTCATCCAGTATATAAACTGGGGCTAAGTGCAGCATGGGATGTTGTCTCACTACTCATGGGCTGTGAGCCTCTGGGCTCCTTCACAGCCATTGGCTGAGTTGTGTTTTTCACGGTTGTGATGGAATGCTTGCCAGCTCAGTTGAGACTCTTCAGTGCTGCACGAGGCCATGTTATCAGTGGAGCTCTGCCCATGGCCTGGGAAAGGAGGGGTGGGATCAGGTGGGCCTGAGACCGGTACAAGGGATAAGGGTGGCTTTAGCATTTCTCCGAAGGGAGCTCTTGAAATGACTTCTGCCCCACTTTAAAACAAATCCTTTGCCTCCTCTTGGAGCTGGCCTTCTGGATTTGGTGCAAGAGAAGGAAATAAAGCAACATTGGTTTGCTTTTATACTGTTTAGCTCAGGGGTAGTCAAGCTGCGGCCCTCCAGATGTCCGTGGACTACATTTCCCATGAGCCCCTGCCAGCAAATGCTGGCAGGGGCTCATGGGAATTGTAGTCCATGGACATCTGGAGGGCCGCAGCTTGACTACCCCTGGACTTTAGCTGGTTCAACAGGAGCCGGGATCTGCAGGATCAGGGACCCAAGGATGGGAGGGGGGGAGAGTGGTACAGTCAGCCCAAGGGTCAGAATAAGAATTTTAAAAGGCTGGCCAAGAGCAGCATATTTATTTGGGAAGAGCTTGCTTTCCATCCCATGTGTTGGACAGGCCCTGGCCTGGATGGCCCCCACTAGCATGGTCTTCTCAGATCTCAGAAGCTAAGCAGAATTGGGCTTGGGTGGTCCTGGTTAGATGGGAAATGTCCTACAAAGACCAGGGTTGCTACGTAAAAGCAGGCCATGGAAAACATCCCCTGGTATGCATTTTGCCCTGGCCTCTGGGAGCTAAGCAGGGGTCACCTTGGGTAGGATCTCCAAGGAAGTTCAGGTTCAGTACACAGAGCTGATCAATGGCAAACCACCTCTGAACATCCCTTTTCTTGGCAGCCCCTGAGGCCTTGTTGTTTGGTTTTGGCCTCAAGTGCACTTAGAATCATAGAACAATTTAGCTGGAAGGGGCTGAATCCGACCATTAGTTCATCATGATCAGTCTTATGCACTCAAGACCTGGCACAGCATTCCAGGGTCTCCACTGTAGTCCTTTTGTGTTGCTAGCTCTTTTTATCTGGAGAGGCCCAGGGCTGAACCTGGGACCTTCTGCTTGCAAAGCAGTTTTTCCACTAATCCATGGCCCCATCACTGCAAAAGCCCTGTCTGTGTCCAACTTTAGGCAGAGCATCTTAAATGGCATTTTACTTTATTTCATGGATGGCCCACAGATCACAAAATATTTTCTTTTAAATGACCAGCCAGCCAGTAAGCCATAAAGTACGCTTAGGACTACAGAACTGGGAAACAGTACAAACAAAGGAAACCGAAAAACTCTTAAGTCTGGTCAGATGATAAAGGCAGGAGAAGGGAGGTGATACATGCCCCAACACTGCAATAGACAACAGTTTTAGCTAGGATGGAGTTGGAGTTGGAAGGGTTCTCAATCATGGAGTTGGAAGGGTTCTCAAGGGTCATCTAGTCCAGCACAATGCAGGAATGCTTAGTTGGCACGGAATGCTTTGGTCACCTGGTACCTTCAGGCCTGGCATCTGCCCACTTTAGGTTCCCAGGGGGAAGGGCACAAATAGAGTGGCTGGGTCCTCCCTGGTCTCTGACGGGGGTGTAGAGCAGTAGGGTTGCCAACTCCAGGTTGGGAAACACTCACATGTGGGGGAGGAACCTGAGGAGGGCAGGGATCTCAAATGGGGCACAGTGCCATAGAATCCACCCTCCAAAACAGGGGTGGGCAACCTGTGGCCCTCCAGATGTCCACGGACTACACGCGAATGCTGGCAGGGGCTCATGGGAATTGTAGTCCATGGACATCTGGAGGGCCACAGGTTGCTCACCCCTGCTCCAAAACATCCAGTTCCCCCAAGGAACTAATCTCTAGAAATGAGCTGAATTCCGGAGGTTCCCCAAGGTCCACCTGGGGAATAAAATAGTATTGGCATTGATTTGACAGGTGCCTTGGGTATAGAATTGAGGAGAATCCTGTTCAGATGCTGAGGGGTTGAAAATGGGCTCCCTCCATGGGTCTTCCGTGGCAGGGGGAGTAGCCAGGAGGCTGAGGGCTGCTGCAGTATGTAAGATCACAAGTATATAAGGATATAAGATCACAAGATGTGGCGTCAGCATCGTGAGGGGTGGATACTCACCTGGAAATTAAAAGCTAATGGACTAGCCACAAGACGGCAGGATCAGGCCAGTGGAAGTATTGCCTCACAGTGTGCATTATTAGCTTCTTGGAGCCTGGAATGTTATGGGTTGGGAGTGTAGCTCTTGGGCATCAGAAAATGCCTGTGGAACTAGAAGTGGGGTTGGCTGTTACTCATCACCAGCCACAGTGCTGGGAAAGGCTGCCTCTGGACTTGTGTTTTGACTTGGGAGGTCTGCCACACCCAAGCAAAATCCCACCCGCCAGTCTCCCAGCAAGGCAGAGCTTTACTCTTTGCTTGTGTCTCAGAAGCAGCCAGTGATGATCGTGGCATCAGAGGGCCCTAGAGAGAAGCTGAACCCCCCCTGGTGTCACTCAGCCAGATAACATTTCTGGGTCTGAGCAGCTGGCTCTTGCAAGTGCAGCTGCATGTTTTCTGGCCAGTGGTTTCCTGGTGGTCCAGAAGCTGGGTAACTGGGCAACAGCAGCTCTGTGTGGCTTTTGCACCCTTTGAAACTGGGAGGCTAGGAGATGGAGCGTTTCTTCTCCACTTGGGAGTTTCTGAAGATGCGAATGTTTCCGAGTGCAAGAGGGACTTGCCCTCTGTCCCTAACAAAGGCCTCAAGAACACCAGTCTGAGAAATGTGGCCCCAGTGCTTTGGAGTAAAGGAAATTGGCTGCCAGATTCTGGGAATTCATGAATGCAGAGATCTCCATCTTGGTTAGTGGTGAGCTAGATGGACCAGGAAGCTAAGGCTGAGAGGCCCTTGGGATTTTGTGGCTGGCTCTGCCTCCAGTGGCCATTCTGGCCATTTTGGGACTGCTCTCAATGTGCTTTTGTCAGAATTCTAAAGGTGCCTGTAGGCTGCAAAAGATTGGGATTGGGGGCCCCTGATGTAGAGAACGCAAGCCGTACTGCTACCTCTCCATACAGAGATGAGCGATCGAACAGCAGGGCTATGCCGTGGGCAGAGAGGATTGTGCCAGACTCTTGGCTTGTGTTGGTCTCCTTTCCTGCCTCATTTCCAGATTTTCCTTTCCTGTCACATGGGTCTTGTCACATAACTTCCTGCCAGGTGCTTCCTGGATGAGGAGGGTTGGAAGGACCACAGCATCAGCGAATTAGCATGCCTTATTTCTTGGGTTGCAGACTGAGGGAGAGGTGCACAGGTTGAGATCCTAGCCTGCATAGAAACTGATGCGGAGTCACGTCATTGATTGTCGGCTTGTGAGAGGCGGCCATTGTTGGTTGCACTTCCCTTGTTCATGGTCCCCCTGCTCCTCTTCCCCTGCAGGCTCGTCTCAGGTTCCCCATCGACTATCCTTATTCACCACCGGCCTTCAGATTCCTGACCAAGATGTGGCATCCTAACATATACGAGGTATGTGACGGGGAGTGGGAGTGGGGTGGGGTGTCCTCATTCAATCAGGTCTGTCGGCATCACCCCAGACAGGCCCTTTTCCAGGAGTGCTTCTTCCGCACAAACATTGTGCTCATCTGGTCATTAAAGCAAGCAGGGCATTTATCCCATCCAGGAGGCATGCCTGGTGTAACATTCAGATTGCACCTAATTTTAGAAAATGGCACGCTGTAGCTCATGCAATGTATAATTTTGCTTGTGATGTGCAGCACCGTGACTGTTAACTAGAAGCAAATTGCCTGCAAAGTAGTGCCCACTGGCTCGTACCCAAATATGCAGTTCCCCGGAAGAGGGAGCGATAACTTCCCCAGATTCCCCCCTTCCCCCACTTTGCTGCCTGTGCTGTTATTTATTTAGTACGTTTTTTATCTAGCCAAGGAGATGCGGGTGGGGCTTATGGTTCCCTCAGTTTTGCCTTACTGAGTTTAGCGGAGGCTGAGCAAGTGGATGGGGTGTCATGGGAAATGGCTGTGAGATGGAGGGTTGGGAATTTGAACTCGGCCCACGCTAGCCTGATCTCATTGGGGGGGGGGCACCCAGGCAGAATGGCCCAGGCTAGCCCCATCTCACCTGGTTTCAGAAGTTTGCAGGGCTCACATTTGGGTAGGAGACCTCCAAGACATACCAGGATTGTGATGTGGAGGCGGGCAATGGCGAACCAACTCTTGCTTTTTGGAACCCCTTGGGAGCTGCCACAAATTTTCCGTTCCCAAACTGAACTGATCAAGTTGATTCTTCATTTATGTAGGCAAACAGATTGGAACTTGGGGCCTTAAAGAGAGCCATCCACTGATTTCCTATTAGTGAATTTTTAACGTTTTAGCCTTCAGATTTAATAGTAACCAGGCCATCTTTAAAGTGAGAAGTTTAATTTTGGATTTTTTAAAAAATGGTTGTCTATTGAAAGCCTTGGTTTTATTCACAGTGGTAAACCTAGGGACTGATCTGAGGCAGAATTCATCCATGTTTACATCAGTCATGGGCAGCCTGGTTAAAATTCTCTGCCCATTTCCCTTTGCTGCCTCTGATGCTGTTTTTCTGGCCCTCATGGCCTGTGAATCGCCCCTTTAGCTTCTTTCTCCCTTTCTGGCCTGAGTCTCTCCTTAGTCTTCACCTACAGCAATGCCCCAGGTAGACATGGCTTTGTTTCCTTCCGTTCTTCCCTGGGTTACTCTTGCTTCTAGGCTCCTTATTTTGTCTTCCTCGCTATCAAAACTCCTTCCAGACACTAGCCTTGCTTAGTTAACTTTTGCTTAATTGGCACTTGGTGAAAAAGGGGAAATATCTGCAAATACAAGATTAAGAGTCCAGGAGCCTCTTGTGGCGCAGAGTGGTAAGCGGCAGAAATGCTGTCTGTCCATGAGGTTGGGAGTTCGATCCCAGCAGCCGGCTCAAGGTTGACTCAGCCTTCCATCCTTCCGAGGTCAGTAAAATGAGTACCCAGCTTGCTGGGGGGTAAACGGTAATGACTGGGGAAGGCACTGGCAAACCACCCCGTAATGAGTCTTCCATGAAAATGCTAGAGGGCATCACCCCAAGGGTCAGACATGGCTCGGTGCTTGCACAGGGGATACCTTTACCTTTAACTTTTACCATCTTACAGGCTAAAAAAAATGATGCCAGGAGATGAGCTCACTTCTTCACATAGTTCATACATTGTGAGATTTTCCTGCTCTTGGTCTTGGTCTTTTCTGCTGCAATGGACGGACTAACACAGCTACCCGTGTTGATCTGTCTTAAGAAGTGATCAGTGGCTTACAATAGTTGCCCCAATATAAGTGTGTCTTGCGGGTGCTGTTGCCCTCTGGCTCTTTTCTCTTGCTCCAGGCAGACTGGCACAGCTACCCATCTGGATAGAAATACATTTATGCTTAAGCATTGCACATGCACCCACTGCACATGCATGCTCCCTGTTCCCTCAGTAAGTGTGTTGTTGTTAGGTGTGAAGTTGTGTCCAACCCATCGTGACCCTATGGACAATGACCCTCCAGGCCTTCCTGTCCTCTACCATTCCCCAGAGTCTATTTAAGCTCGCCCCGACTACTTCAGTGACTCCATCCAGCCACCTCATTCTCTGTCGTCCCCTTCTTCTTTTGCCCTCAATAATTCCCATCATCAGGCTCTTCTCCAGGGAGTCCTTCCTTCTCATGAGGTGGCCAAAGTACTTGAGTTTCATCTTCAGAATCTGGCCTTCTAAGGAGCAGTCAGGGCTGATCTCCTCTAGGACTGACCTGTTTGTTCGCCTTGCAGTCCAAGGGACTCGCAAGAGTCTTCTCCAGCACCAGAGTTCAAAAGCCTCAATTCTTTGATGCTCGGTCTTCCTTATGGTCCAACTTTCACAGCCATACATTGCAACTGGGAAGACCATAGCCTTGACTAGATTCACTTTTGTTGGCAGGGTGATGTCTCTGCTTTTTAGGATGCTGTCTAGATTTGCAATAGCTTTCCTCCCCAGGAGTAAGCATATTTTAATCTCTTTGCTGCAGTCCCTATCTGCAGTGATCTTGGAGCCCAGGAAAATAAAATCTGTCACTATCTCCATTTCTTCTCCATCTATTTGCCAGGAATTGAGAGGGCCGGATGCCATAATCTTCGTTTTCTTGATGTTGAGTTTCAAGCCAACTTTTGCACTCTCCTCCTTCACCAGCCTCTTTAGTTCCTCTTCAGTGGTATCCTCTGCATATCTGAGGTTGTTGCTATTTCTCCCTGCAATCTTAATCCCAATTTGTGACTCATCTAACCCCGCCTTTCTCATGATGTGGTCCGCATACAAGTTAAATAGGCAAGGCGACAGTTCTCACTATTGCTTCATGACCTGCAAATATATGTGTACACAATGAGAGGTTTGTGAATTACCTGATCATTAGCACACAGGAGGCTTGAGGAACAGGGAGTGGCAGACCATTAGCAGTTCCTTGGGCTTGCCTCTGACCCTGAGTCCTCGGACCTGGGAGAAAAGAGGGTTTGCTTGGGAGCAGTGGGAGACCGCTGCCCTCCACAGAATTCAGCAGGTGCTGCCAGTCACTGGGGCAAGCAGCCAACTCTTCTAGTCTCTTTAGTCATTTTGGGGTTGACCTCCCTCCCCAATGGCCAGCTGCATTGAGTTCTCTGTGATGAGTGGAGGATTCTGGGAGACTTTCCTTCTGCTGGGCAGGGAGGTCAGCAGGAGCTGGAATTCAGGGTAAAGTTGTGTGCAGAAGTGTTTGCGGGCATCTGTGGAGAAAAGTGCCTGTCATGGAGGCTGGTTTTGCAAGAGGTAACCAAAATTGTCTTATGGGGCTGAAGGTTGTGCACCTGACGGTAGACCAGAAAGTTTTGCCGTGCTTTTAATCAGTCGTTCTCTTCCCTCTTCCCCCCCCCCTTTCAGACTGGAGACGTTTGCATCTCCATCCTTCACCCGCCAGTGGACGACCCGCAAAGTGGGGAGCTGCCTTCAGAAAGGTGGAATCCTACCCAGAACGTGAGGTAAGACTCCTTACCCCTGAGGACGGCAGAACCCATTTCTGACAAGCAGAGAGGCTCCCTCCCAAGCAGTGGCCAAGAGGCTTTCCTCCTATGCTTGTCAGTTACGTTTATTTCTTATTTGCATCTCGCTTTTCTCCCTGATCGGAGACGCAAAGCAGCTTTTCACATCATTCCCTTTCCTCCACTTCATCCCCACAACAGCTGCCTTGGAAAGATGCTGTTCCCATTGGCTGCAGAGGGAGAGGACACGCAGTAATGGGTTTAAACTACTACAATGATATAGGCTAGATATCAGGAAAAGGTTTTTCGCAGTCAGAGTAGTTCAGCAGTGGAATAGGCTGCCTAAGGAGGTGGTGAGCTCCCCCTCAGTGGCAGTCTTCAAGCAAAGGCTGGATACACACTTTTCTTGGATGCTTTAGGATGCTTTGGGCTGATCCTGCGTTGAGCAGGGGGTTGGACTAGATGGCCTGTGTGGCCCCTTCCAACTCTATGATTCTGTGATTCTATCACTGAGGCTGCCAGAGTGGGATAGGGGCTGGCAGGTGAATGAGAGCTTAGAGCTCAGTCCTCTCAGCTTCCAGCCAGACGCTCTCCCCACAGAGCCCTCAGCACCCTGCCCCCCACAAGGGACTGCAGCAGGTGAGTGAAGAAAGAGGCTCAACAAGGCCATTTGTTCAGGAAAGGAGAAGGGGTTGCTAAAGAGCCCTCTCCCTGCCCCTGGGCTCCACAAGCACCCATGGGGTATGTTTGAAACATAGATCTAGTGTTTGCATTGTTGTTCTCCCCCAGAGGATCAGGCGTTTTGTTTCTTCCACTGCTGATGAAGACTGATTCCAAACCATTTGAAAGAATGGAGACTGTCGTGTGTGTGTATGATTCTTCTTCAAAATAATGCCTTCTATATCTTCCTTTAGAGCAGTACCTCAAGAAATATATATTCTCAAAGAGCCAGTTTGGTGTAGTGGTTAGGAGTGCGGACTTCTAATCTGGCATGCCAGGTTTGATTCTGCACTCCCCCACGTGCACCCAGCTATGTGACCTTGGGCTCGCCATGGCACTGATAAAGCTGTTCTGACTGAGCAGCGATATCAGGGCTCTCTCAGCCTCACCCACCCCACAGGGTGTCTGTTGTGGTGAGAGGAAAGGGAAGGCCACTCTAAGCTGCTTGGAGACTCCTTTGGGTAGAGAAAAGTGATAAGAACCAACTCTTCTTCCTCTTCTTCTTCCTCTTCCTCTTCCTCTTCTATATATTATTTTTAACATGATCCAAAGGCTGTCTTTCTGAGACTTATGCCAAATTACCTAGCGTTCATCTGGCCTGGGATAGCCAGTGAAACAGGGCAGTGGGGTTTGGGTTGCATAAACCTGAAACAGATCTGAAACAAACTTGGAAGAGACTTGAATCATTAAAACCTGGCCTGCTAAATGGAACTTGGGGGTGTGACCCACTATGATGGAAGTGTTTAAAATAAACGTCATCCCCTGCAACAATCACGCAAAATATTCTTGCTGGATATCTCGCCCCCAGCCAGAAGCATGGTAAGAGGAACAGTGTAGGGCCAGGCTGCAGGGACCCGTGAGTCAGGGCAGACAAGACTCCAGAGGCTGAATGAAGGTTCCAGGCTGCCTGCTACCATGACGGGCCATTTTTAGAACATGGGCTTTCTTTGGCGAAACAAAGGCAACTCCGAGTGGAAGGGGGAAGAGTGGGAGAGTTCCTTTGCCAGCACAGGCTGTGCCTCCTAGCAGACTTAGGGAGCGAAGCCTGGGGCACCTGGTCTTCGGAGGTAGGCCGTGAAATGGGCAGATTTCCCTCGTGGCATTTTTTAGTCCAGCACAGAATATGAGATCTTCGACTGGCAGGAAGTCCCACAATTCTGGCTGCTGGTTCCCCTTTGAGTTTTGTTCTGTCAGCTCTTAACACTCCTGTTCCCTCTCCTCCTCTCATACCAGGACGATCCTCCTTAGCGTAATCTCGCTGCTCAATGAACCAAACACATTCTCTCCGGCCAACGTTGATGCGTCTGTGATGTACAGGAAATGGAAGGAGAGCAAAGGGAAGGATCAAGAATATACAGATATTATCAGGTGGGTGGGAAAACTTGTCTCGTGTCCTCTTTCATCATTCCCCTCCCTGCATCGAATTCAGAGATGCCATTGCTCAGGCCAAATTGGACAGTGGATGGAGCCCTGTTCTGGGTAGAGCGGTACGGCATTGGGCAGGATCAGAGTTCTACTTCTCAATCTGTTACGAAGCTCATTTGTTGACTGTGAACTAGTCACACTCGGCCTGAGCTACCTTACAGGCCTGTTGTGAAGGTAAAAATCTCACACAACTACCACACTTCCGTATTTGGTCATCTGTGTCTGGGAAGCAGCTGTTAACTGGCAGTGAAGATGTGACTCTGCCTTCTGCTGAATCAGACCCAGTGGTCCACCAGAGTCAGGATCAACCACTCAGACTGGCTGGCACTTCAGGGACTTGGCCATCATTTATTGCTTGGTTCTTGACTGGAGATACCAGAAGGGACTGAAACTGAAATCCTCTGCATGTCAAAGCCTTTGAGCCTGAGAATTGTAGGGATGCTAATGCAGAGTAATTATTTATTTTATTTATTTATTTAGATTTTTATAACGCCCATTTCTTTGCAGCTCTGGGTGGTTTACATTGAACATTATAATACAAATTGCATGGAACGATGTATAATACCAACAGTATGTAACATAAACTTTCATAAACAGTATGTGACATAAACCACATTATAAATAACAATTAACAGTAACATTGGGGGTTGGTTCTTTCATGGGTTGGTTCTTTCAGTCTGGGGGTTCAGCAGCTGTTCTACGTCAGTCGGCCTCAAGTGAAAGTCTGGTGGGAGAGCTCCCTCTTGCAGGCCCTGCGGAACTGTGGAAGTTTGGGCAGGGCTCTGATCTCCTGAGGGAGCTCGTTCCACCAGGTGGGGGCCAGGACCGAGAAGGCCTGGGAAGAAATGACTCAGGAGTTGCAGGGCTCCCGTTTGGCTTGAGGCTGTGGCCTTGGGGGTCCATTGAAACCATGGAATGGGATCTCCTTTCCTCTCCCCTTCCCCAGCTGACGCAGCCTGGGGAAGGGGAGGGGCATTACTGGCCTGTCTTTTTATTGTTCTGAAGAAAAGATGATATTTTGTGTTTCCTTGGATCCTCATGGTTGCCCAGAAAGCAAGCGCCTTCTGGGTCACTGGAGACAACCAATGTTGAAGGTTTCCCTGGTTTTTTTTTTAGCCCAAGGTGTCCCCAGTCTTGGGAGGTGCATCTGAGGGGCTTCTTGGTGAGAGCAGCAGCTGCAGCCCATTTGCCCTACTGGTTTTGCAGGCATGTGGGGCTCTGTACAGAAGGCTGTGACTCGGGTACCACCTCATGTCATCTGTAGCTTACCAGGAAACAGCTGTAACCCCTGCCTTTCATAGGTTGGGACAGGTTCAGTAAAAAACGGGTTGCCCCAAAATGGTTTTCATTGACCTTGTCCCTTCATGGATAAAAAACTCCAATTTGATTTTGCAGCTTGATTTACCAAAGGAGGCATGAAAGAATAGCCAAGTTAAATAAGCTGCTGCTGGTTAGAATGGGCACATGAGGTCAGCCAAAAGTGCCTCACATAGCAGTGAGGTCTCGAAGCCCAGCCACACTGACAAAATTTTGCCTTGTCTGAACTCTTTCCCTCTCGCTAACCCATAGCCCTGACCTGGATGGCCCAATGTGGTTAGTAGGGCTTGGGCGCTTTGGCTAAGCAGGGTCAGTTCAGAGGCTAAGCAGAGTCACCCTGGTTCAGACTGGGACAGGAGACCACCACGGAAGGCCAGGGCTGCAACAGGCCAGGGCAAACCTCCTCTGCTTATCTTTAGCCTGGGGTGGGGGAGGGGGGAGCATGAGTTGGCTGCCATTAGGTGGCTCTTTCTACCACTATTTGTCACCCAGCTGTTGTGCTGACTGGCCAAGAAGGAGGAGGTGGAGGTTCTTATATATTTTTCTCTACCCGAAGGAGGCTCAAAGCGACTTACAGTCGCCTTCCCTGTCCTCTCCCCACAACAGACACCCTGTGAGGTGGGTGAGGCTGAGAGAGCCCTGATATTCCTGCTCGGTCAGAACAGTTTTATCAGTGCTGTGGCGAGCCCAAGGTCACCCAGCTGGCTGCATGTGGGGGAGTGCAGAATCGAACCCGGCATGCCGGATTAGAAGTCCGCACTCCTAACCACTACCCCAAATGGTTGTTGAAGAGCAGTTTTGCCCTTGAGCAGGTTCCCTCTCGCAGTCCCTGGGCACAAGGCTCCTTCCTCACGGGGTGCAGGAGGCCTCCCATCATTCCAGGCACTGCCTGCTTGAATGCCAGTGTGGGGGAGTGGTGAAGAGCAGTGGGCCTCTAACCTGGAGAACTGGGTTTGATTTCCCACGCCTCCACCAGCAGCCTGCTGGGTGACCTCACAGTTCTCTTAGAGCTCTCTCACCCACCTACCTCACAGGGTGTCTGTTGCAGGCTCCCTCGGTTAGAGAAAAGTAGCATATAAGAACCAGCTAATCTCCCCCAATTCATTCTTTCTTGGATCACTGCCCCTTCTCATTGGTGTAGCTGGCTGGAGGAGTGGGGCTCCAGGCGTTTGTCCTGCCTGCCTGCCTACCTCTGGTGGGAAGAAGACAGAGACAGCCTTTCACACTGACAGGAGTGAGCAAAATACATAAAATGCTGAAACATGTCCCAAACCTGAACGGTTTGAGTCCAGGGTGCGTCCAAACAACCTATTTAGAGGAGGCTCACTACCCCTGGGAGAGCCTCTTGTGGCGCAGAGTGGTAAGGCAGCAGATATGTAGTCTGAAAGTTCTGCCCATGAGGCTGGGAGTTCAATCCCAGCAGCCGGCTCAAGGCTGACTCAGCCTTCCATCCTTCTGAAGTCGGTAAAATGAGTACCAGCTTGCTTGCTGGGGGGTGAAACGGTAATGACTGGGGAAGGCACTGGCAAACCACCCTGTATTGAGTCTGCCAAGAAAACGCTAGAGGGCGTCACCCCAAGGGTCAGACATGAACGAGTGCTTGTATAGGGGATACCTTTATCTTTACCTTTACCTTTAACAGAATTGGGCAGTGGAGGAACATTTGGACTTTAAGGCTTTTTAGGCTTCCTGTTTATTTTATTTTCTAAACCACCCCTCTCCAAAAAATGGTCTCAGGGTGGTATACAACAGTAAAAGAAGAGAAAACATAGATATGCATAGAAATCAGGGTTGCAAGTACAGATTTCCTAGCTCTGTTGCAGCCTGTGGTGCTTGTTCATAAGCTGCCAGGTCTCCCGAGAATGATGGGGTGAAATGATGTTGACTAGCTCTCATTTCCCTGCCCACTTTCCAGGAAGCAAGTCCTTGGGACCAAGGTGGATGCTGAACGCGATGGAGTCAAGGTTCCTACCACACTGGCAGAATATTGCGTGAAAACAAAGACCCCCGCGCCAGACGAAGGCTCTGACCTCTTCTATGATGACTATTACGAGGACGACGAGATGGATGACGAAGTTGACAGTTGCTACGGAGATGAGGATGACTCCGGCAATGAGGAATCTTGATGAGGGATGCCGCCCGGGCCCCTCCTCCCTCTTCTCCCCCTCCCTTTTGCACCGCTGCCTCCTGAGGGGAGCAATAAACTTATCTTGCCTTTTTTTTGTACTTGAACCCAGGAGGCAGCAGCTGGCTGAGACCTGAAATCCTGTTTAGCCCCGAGACAAAACTCTACCTCAAAAAAGGGAGACACAACTTCTGCTTATGGGGATGGAGTGGGGGGGGGATGCGCACGCTGCGGGACAACTTGGCTTCAGGCGCACCCTGCAGAGTCTGCAATTCTGTGTTGTCTCCAGCTGGGAGAGTGGACGGAGAGGGTTGCCATTCCTACAGACCCATCCCTGGTTGCTGCTGGAAATCAAGCAGGGGTTCCAACTGGCATTCAGGAGAATGCAAAGGAAGTTTTCGAGCCCAGCAAGGAAATGAGAGGGCACAGTGTCTGTGTGTGCGCACACATGCTGTTTTTTCCAATGCCATAGTACTTTGGGAGAATTTGTAGCAAGGGCTGTTTAGGAAAGCAGGGTGGGCAGAATAGATGGTTGAGCACATTGGCTCTAGTTTTAACTAGCCTGTTCCTTTTTTTCCCCCTTTTAAAGCATTTAAGTAACTTTTATTGGAGCCCTATTGAAATTGCCATTTTTAGCCACTGGAGGGCACTTGTGTCCTGCTGCAAGTTCTAGGTAGCAGGGGCAGTCAAACTGCGGCCCTCCAGATGTCCATGGACTACAATTTCCATGAGCCCCTGCCAGCAAATGCTGGCAGGCGCTCATGGGAATTGTATTCCATGGATATCTGGAGGGCCGCAGTTTGACTACCCCTGGTCTAAAGTCTTCTAACTGTTTGTTTTTTGGGGGGGGGGGTCATTAGCATCTGGGATATATTAGAAAACCAGACAGACTGCTGAAAAGAGGTGGAAATTCATGGGAAGACAATGATTTGGGGGACGACGGTGACTTTTTTTGGTGAAAACTGGGAGTTCATGCTTTTGTGGTCTTACTTTTCCCTCTTTTGATTTGAAGCTATTTAATAAAAGGACTTTGAAACGAAGATACATCTGCCTGCCTGGCACTGCCCGTGTGCAGTCAGATTGCGTTTGAATGGATGGCCGGGCTTCTTCAGTCACTCACAATTACTTCTGGAGCTTTTCAAAGGGGGGCTTGTCTGTGCGGAACTTTGGGTTTGCTTCACCTGGGCCTACCCTGTAGCCTCACTGTTGCCTTGTGCTGTACGCTTGAACAGGCACCTGTGGCTAAATCTTACTGAGCAGCCTGCGCCTGAGCTCTGAAAAACTTCCAAGTGTGTCAGGTTTCCCTGGGACCTGTTAGGAGTCCTTGGCCCGTGACACACCTCCGTCTTGAGCAGTGTTCCGGAGAGCTGTTGGCAATATCCAAGTTAATATAGAAGCATTTCCCTGAAAGCGTGTTTGAAAAAGTGTATTCTGCAAAAGGGCAAGAAGGCTCCCAAAGAGACTTCTCTAAAATGCAGTCAGCCATTGCCACTACAACGAATATGTAGATAGCCATGGACTGTGCCTGGCAGCGTAACTTTGAAATGTTATTGCCACTGTTATGCTGTCAGTGAAATCCTGAGAATCATTAAGCCAGAAGAAAGGCAGCCGGTAATTAAACTGTCAACCAGAGGTTTGGCACAGCAAAATCATTCTTGTTGGATGCATAAAATAAAATGTTTGGCAAGCAGACTATCGTCTGCAGGCACCTTGGGGATTTTGAGTGGTGAATTTGAGGGCTACCTTAAAATGGCCTCCAGGAATTGGAGTCATACTGAATACCTCACACCTCGTGCAAAGAAGGGACACCTGAAGGGAAGGGATCCACACACTGAATAAGGAAGGCCAACGTGCTTACCTGAGCCTCCAGCTGAAGGCCCATTTCATTTGACTGAGGGCAGCTAGTCGCAATCCCTGCCGTATAGTGGCCTCACTTACTTTCTGTGAAGCTCTAAGGCAGGAGTAGTCAAACTGTGTCACTCCAGATGTCCATGGACTATAATTCCCATGAGTGCCTGCCAGCACTCGCTCATGGAAATTGTAGTCCATGGACATCTGGAGGGCCACAGTTTTGACTACCCCTGTTCTAAGGAAAGCACTGCTGAGCATCATAGTGCCTGTGGACAGACTATAGCAGACTCTATTTGTGAGCTATACAGGTGCCCTGTAGCAGACTATATTTGTGAGCTAGCAGTTAGCCATTATTAGAACCTTCCTGGAAAAGAAACCCTTTTTGGGGGGGTTCCCAACATGGCCAGACGTTGTTCATGGAAGCCAATTGGCTGCTGACTCCTGCCAAAGAGACTGGAGTGTTGCAAAGTGCTTTTCAATTCAGCAGAACGTGCTTCCCATGTGAGGCCACAGGCTTGGAGTCATGTGGAATAAGGACTGTGTGTGCACATGCAAGCTGCCTTTGGCTTGCAGCTGGGCAACTGCAGGTAGCATGCAAACAAGGAAAACTAGGGGGAAAGGTTTTCAGGGCCAGGGCATTGGCTGAAAACAGGTGTGCCAGAAATTTAAGCCCTGAAGAGGGATTTGGCTTCCTGAAGATTGCATTTGTGCACTACTGAAGTAAATAGCTGGACTGTTTGGATATGCCACTGTTGTACTATACTCCCTTGTTTGAAAACCCAACTTTGACTGATCCTAGGCTTTTGGCTAGAAGCGGCTTCTGAAGTTGGTTTTGGAGGGTGGGTCTTGAGGCCCGGAATGCAGCCTTCCTGAGTAAACAGGACGCAGCCCTCCTAATTTGCTTATGTTCCAGATCAGGGATTGTGGGGGGTTGCCATGAACTTTTAGCAACGGAGAAGTTGGTCCTCTGAGCCAAGCGGCATTTGTAATTTTTGGGGTTACCTTGGCTTGGTTCTTCTAGTGTTGGCCTGCAGCAGAATAGCTAGATTCAAGTCCTTGGCTGCCAACAAGATTTTCAAAGTACAACTGTCTGAGATTAAACATTCCCTTTGTCAAATACAAACTTTGACTCTCAACAGCATGTCCTCTGAAAATGTGGTTGGACTCTTAAGATGCTCTAGCTGTTCTTGGTATAGGTCTGATTCTCTAGTTTCTTCTGCTATTGATGGGTGAAGCTGACCAAGGAAGCGGTTGTTCAAGCCAAAGACTCCACTAGGCATATGACTAGCTTAGATCCATGTTCAGAAAGACCTTTATCTACTGGGCGGCCGCAAAGGGCTGTTGTTGTTGCATTGCCTTGGGAAACAAAATTGCATCCTAACAGTCTATGCATTTCCATGCCCTGCTTAGTTGATGGTGGTGATGGATGGCCCCATTATGACAAAGACCACAAATCTAGTAAGATCTGGGGTGTGAGCAACCCCTACCTCCCATAATTTAGGGTCGAAGCCTCTGCCTGGACTGCTGGCTTTTTTCCTCAAGTCCAGAGGTCTCCTTGATGATGATGTCATCCCTTCAGTCATGTCTGACCCTCGTCAATTCTATAGGAAAGTGTTCACCATGCGCCCCTATCTCTGACTGCTTCTTTTAGTTGGCTCATAGTCATCCCTGCATCGGCTTTGATCGTGTCAAGCTAGCAGATCCTTTGGCGACCACGTTTCCTTTTGCCGCTGATCATGCCAAGCATTAATGATTTTTCTAGCGAGTTTGATTGCATGATGTATCCAAAGTAAGTGAGCGTTAGCCGTAATATCTTCCCTTCTAATGACATACTGTATATACTCTCATATAAGCCGAGGCACCTAATTTCACACCAAAATGCTGGAAAACGTATTGACTTGCATATAAGCCGAGGGTGGTGTTTGGATAGTGTCTTTTTCTCCTTTCCTCCCCTCTCCCCTGTTTTGGGCAGGATTTTTTCCCTTCTTGCCTTCCTCCTCCCTCTTTCCCTCTGAACTGTCTTGCCTTTTGATATCCGATCCTGTGCTGCTTCCCTTCTTCTTAGCTCCGTGTTCTGTTCTCTCCACTTTCCATGCCTTCCTCTAGGGGTGTTTCCTCCTTCTGCTCTCTGTTCAGAGAGCTTCAGAGCTTCCTGCAGCTTCCTGCACATGCTGGCCTCCTGCTAGCCTTGTTAAGGCAGGGAGAGGGGGAGGCCGGAAACTATTTTTTACCTCCGGAGCTTGCTGCGTCTCTCCTTTGTCCCTGCTTCTGCTCTTCAGGCAAGTAGACTTGTCTCCCACCTAAGTATACTTGTCTCCTCTCTAAAACTCTTGTTAACTTTGGCTGTCCATGGTATTCGCAGCATTCGGCTCCAACACCATAATTCAAATCCATCTATCCTTCTCCTGTCTTCCTTCTTCAGGGTCCAGCTTTCGCATCCATAGCTTGTTATGGGGAAGACAACGGCGTTGACTAGCCAGCACTTTGTATTAAGCCTGATATCCTTCCTTTTCCATATTCGGTTCATGCCTAACATTGCATTCCGGCCCAGTGTTATTCACCGTTTGATTTCATGCCTGCATCCATCACTTTGGGTGATCTTGGAGTCAAGAAAGATGAAATCATCAATACATTCAATGTTCTCGTTGCCAATCATGACTTTGGTGCTACTGCCAGTAGTTATAATCTTGGTCTTTTTGATATTTAGGTATAGTCTCATCTTTTCACTTTCTTCTTTTGGTCCCTTTATCAGGGTCTTCAGATCATGCTCCGATTCAGCAAGGAGTGTGTTGTATTATCTGCATAGCAGAGAGTATTGATGTTACGACCTCCAATTTTGACTCCAATCGTAGATTCTTCCACCAAAAGCTTCCGCATAATTACCCCTGCATAAAGGTTAAAAAGAAAGGGTAGAATCATAGAATCATAGAGTTGGAAGGGGCCATACAGGCCATCTAGTCCAACCCCCTGCTCTACGCAGGATCAGCCCTAAGCATCCTAAAGGGTGATAAGATACACCCTTGTCTCACTCCTTGGCTGAACTTGAACCAATCAGTGTCATATATCTCCACCGGGAGATCTCCAGCAGGAGGGTGGCAACCCAAAGCTATTCCTTCCCGCAGCCTCCTCTTCCAGAGGTCATTCCGGCGCCCCTCAAGGTCACGTCGCCTCGCCGTGGTTGGCCGTGCTGGTTAGCTGGGCGTGGCCGGAGAGAGGGAGGTGGGGTTGAGCGGCCCATGATTGGCCCGCGCTGTTGCCAATTCGGGAAAGCCGCTCTTTGGTGGGCGGACTCGGGAGAATTCTGGCCCCTGATTGGTTAAAGATGTTCACCCGGCGGACGTGACCAACCGGCACATCTCAGTAGGGAACGACGCGGGTCTTCCGGATCTTCCCTCGGCCCCCCCCCCCCGCCTCTCTTGTTTTCCCTTTCACAACTACTGCGAGGCGGGGCGCCACGGACGCCTCCCCTCTCCGATTGGACAGGCCCTTTGTCATTCAGAGCTCGCGATGCCCACTGCGGCGATTCCCTCCGCGAGGTACCGGATTGGGCCAACCGCCCGTCTTTGGCATCCTCTTCCGCCAATCGCCGTGCTGGGCCATCCCCCCCGCGTCCGCTGATTGGCCGGCCGCCGGCCCCGCCTTCCGCGTCCGCGTGCCGCTCGCCCTTCCCCCAGTAGCCCCGGCGCCTGAGGGAGATCGGGCGTTGCGGCGGACCGAGGAGCCGAGATGGCCGTGAGTGAGGTCGTGGTGGCGCTGGGCGCCTTCCTCTGCGTCGCCCGCGGGGCTGCCGGGGCAGGTGAGGCAAGCGGGCGGGGAGGGGGAGGGGGCGGGTGGGGCTTGTCCTGCCTTCCAGCTCGCAGCTGCCCCTCCCGACCGGCCCACCTCGCAGGGCTGTCGTGCGCTACTCCGGGAGCTGGAGGCTCGCTGCGCCCCACCTCGGGGGAGGGAGATTCTAGCATCAGTCTAAGCACGGGGGGGGGGGGAAGCCTTCCATGTGCGGGCGGAGTAGGGGGAGGTGGGGGGAGAGTTGGTTAACCTAACCTGCAAGAGAGAAAAAGCCTGCAGGGTCGTGCTTGCATAAGCAGAGCTCCCCTCCCTGCCTGGAAAACCTCTATCCCAGGAGTAGTCAACCTGTTGTCCGCCAGATGTCAATGGACTACAATTCCCATGAGCCCCTGCCAGCAGTTGCTGGCAGGGGCTCATGGGAATTGTAGTCCACGGACATCTGGAGGACAACAGGTTGACTACCCCTGCTCTATCCCAAGCAACTCCCTCTTTCTCTGAAGGACCTAAGCTGGGGGTGGGTGGAGGTCCTTGCACCCCACTTCCTTTGTGCGATGGACCCCCGGCCACCTTGGGGAGATAGGTGGAGAAACCAGCTTTCCTGCCCCTGGACCAGGACTGTGGTGCCCTCAGTCCCCCCCCCCCCCCGGCAATCCATGAGTCCAAAAGGTTTGCATGCCCATTGTAGGAGACAAAGAAAAGAGGGGTGGGTGGGGGGTTGAGCTCTGCTCACTGCTCCCGTTGGTGGCTTCCCCCAGCCATTGCAGGGCTTGGGAGCATTTCACTGCCATGGTTCACACTGGCCCTAGTTTCGTGGCCCTAGTTCTCAAGCAGGACCTCAGGTTATACTGTTCCAGGGCTTTTGATGATTGATGCTTTTGATACAAAAGGGAGGGAGGGGACTAGCTTTTTAGGAGCTGATGCTAAAACTATGTTAGAGCAATCGAAAATTTGATAGAGGATGTCATCTTTCTTGAATTATGTATATTTCCTTGTCTCTCTTTTCTTATGTGTATAGCTCTGTAATGACAGATACAGGTCCCTACAAAAAAAAAAAAAAAAAAAACCTTCCTACTAGAAGACCAGAAATCCTTTCTTTCCTGCCTGCCCCAGTTTTGAGCAAGGCTGTTGGTCAGTTAACAATTAACACAGTCTTTAGCCAATTACGTGAGAACCTTCACAATCCTTCCATTCTGAATGCTTCTATTACACAATATACAGAAACAAACGTTGGCTGGATCATTGGAAAGAGATGCGGGGTTTCATTCCCTGTGGCAGGCTATGTGGGCAGACTTTGAGAGCAATGGGAGCCATTTGGGTGACTAAAAGAAGGAAGAGTTAACTGCTTTGTTTCTTAAGTGCCAAAGGCTGCTAGGAATAGGAAGACAATGAGGGATGGAGAAAAGGAGTTTCCCAGCTCCACTGAGGGGTGATATTTGAGAAAGTCCGCATTGCCACTGCTGCAGAAAACACTGTTTGCCTGGGTAATAAATTTGTGCCCCCTTCCAGGAAGTTTGGAGTGGTGCACATGGTCTCCCTCCTAATTTCATCTTCATAGCAACTCTGAAGTCAGTTAGGCTGAGAGAGAGAGAGGTTCAAGGTCAACCACTGAGCTTCACTGCTGAATTACAATTTGAAGTCAGATTACAGTTCAACACTCTGACCATTTGTGCTCTAGTTGTCAAAGCAGGACATAGGAATGTAGCTGGGGCAAAGGGGGATCTGGCAGAAGGTGAGCACAGGAGGCCTGAAGGGGCCACTGCTTGCCCCCACATCCTTTGAGATAAAGGTGTGGGGTGCATGGGGGCAGATTGTAAATAGAGCAGTGGTTGGGTCTCCCCTGACCCAGATTTTGAGGGGGAGGAGATTGGATCAGGTACAAGATTGGGGAAGAGATAAGAACTCAGGCTGGAAGTGGAAGAATGATAGAGGAAAGTAGTGGGAAGGAGATTTAAGTTAAAAGTAGGAAGTTCTGAGATAGGAATATTAATGCATTGAGTGTATTGAGCTGAGGGAAAGGTCAGCTGGGAAGAGAACTAAGGAAGAGGCTCCCTGGTGTTGGAGCTTCCACCAAACAGCCCCTCTGGAGATAGTGGAGATGGGGGTGGCTGAGGAAGGGAGGTTTGTAGCTTGGCAAGTGGCTGTGAAGGACCCTTATTGCAGAAAGGCTTGGTTAGGTTAGCACACAGACTGGGAACAGAGGCCTCCTCCAGTCTTGAGCGAGGCTGTGCAAAGGTGTGTTGGGAGCTGCCAGTTCCTCAGAACGTGGAGCCTTCCCGGATGTTCAGAGAGGCTTCCAGAAAAATTGATTGGGGTTTGCTGATCAGGCATGCTGAGCTCTGAGGTGAGGGATTCTACTCCTTAAAGAGTTGGGGGCTTTTGTGAGGCCCATCACTCCCCGTAACATGGGGGAAAGCATGGAGTGTAGAGGAAATCATTGGGACACTTCTTCAATTCTTTCAGAGTTTGGTGGGTGTGTAGGCTGAGGGCATTTGTGGGAGGAAGATGTTCAGGAACAGCCCTCTCTTGAGAGTCACAAAGAGTCCTCAGTAGTTAAAACAGGGGTAGTCAAACTGCGGCCCTCCAGATGTCCATGGACTACAATTCCCAGGAGCCCCTGCCAGCAAACGCTGGCAGGGGCTCCTGGGAATTGTAGTCCATGGACATCTGGAGGGCCACAGTTTTGACTACCCCTAAGTTAAAAGAATGTATCACTGATCCCTGTTAGGAAGTGTGTTAAAGTGAGTACCTAGTGTGCATTTCTCACAGGGCTCTGCACTTCCTTCAAAATAATATTGTTTTTCTATCTATCCATTGTCTTCTCAAGGGGCAGTGAGGTTTTTTGCTGGTGGAAACTCTTACTTTAAAGGCTTCACTTTCTATTTTTATTGAAAAGTATCTTGAGCCTGTGCCTTCCTCCTCTCCACCTCGCTGGCCAGTTACTGCTTCCAAAGGGTAAAATAGCCTATGTTTTTGCTAAGTAGTGGGTTGAAGTCTTTCATTATTATTATTAGTTTGCATCAAACTTTAGCAGCTGTTATAAGGAGCTAGGTCTTCATTCTCTAAAGCAGGAGTTGACAACTTTTTGACTGGGGAAATCACATAGGGAGCAATCTTAGTATATGAGGGTGAGGAGAGACCAAGGTGACTTATCCAGGTGCATTGAGAGCTAGCTGAGCCCACATGCCACTGCCAGAATTTCAGGACTCACCTGGCAGCCATACATCAATGGGCATAAGTCATGTCTCTTGCCTCCTCCTATGCTGCCACCCCCCCCCCCAGAGCCAACGCAAACTCCTGATGCTTATTGCTGTTACTTCAGTGGTGAACCAGCCTTAAGCCCCGAGCCATATGGTCTCATGTGCTAATGTTCACATTTGCCAGAGGTTCCCTGCTCTCAGGCCCTTTTGGCACTTGCACAATATGGTAGACTCTCAGCAGAAGACGGCTGCCCAGCTGTATCTTTTTCTAGGCCCACATGCTACACTAGTCAGATGGATTAAGTAGCATAGCCCTGCATTCATAGTGACCTAACTCGTGACACTTCAGTTGGTTCAGGAGAGAAATGCAGCAAGTGATTACTGGCAAAGCCCCAGACAAATAAAAACACGGAGCATTGGTTTTTTTCAGGATTTTATGGTAGCTGTGTATTTAGGCTGCCTGTCTTCTCCAAGCTTAAAATATAAAGTTAGCATCTGGTTCAAAGTTTAGGTCTGGCACTGCATGTATAGTGTTGTCATGTTTTGTTAATCATGAACTAACCTGGCCTCCCTTTCTCTCCCACCACCTCCTCATCTTTCTAATTTTGACAGGCTGGAAATGTTTCTATCAGTGCTGGAAATCTGTATTTCATTTACCATTTTTACCTTTTAATATTGTTATATAGTGTGTTATTCTAGTGTTTGTATTGGTTTATTACCTAATTTATAATATTGTTTTGAATTTTGCTGTTAACCACCCTGAGCTGATGACCTGTGTGGGGCAGTGTATAAATTGAGTTATAAATAAAATAAATGTCCTTCTCCAGTTCTCTGCTCAGTCAGAGTCCCCCAATTCAGGCATGAACATGCATTCCAAAGGAGTTGGGAGTGAGGAAGAATCTTTCATTTTTAAAAAGATGATTTCCCATCGTCTCTTCGTTGGACTCAAGAAGATAACAGGCCAGCCTTGCAAAAAAGTTGACAGCACTATTAGCCTGGCTGCCCAGACCTACATTTACACATTTGTGGCCTATGGGAGGCAGAGCACACATTCCCCTCCCCTGGAATTTTATTACCTGAAAATATTCTCATTGACCACGGCACCCAGGCCAAGCTGACTGCTAATTAATTATCAATTATTAGTATGTATATCCAGTTTAAAAAGTTGAGAGAGCTTATATAAAAATATTTCTGCTGATCCCGTAATAGCTTTGTTTACAGAGCTAGAGACTGGTGTTTTTCCTCCCAACTTCCATCTTGGTGGATGCTTTTGTGTTTGAACTACCGATTTGTGATTCTGTGCTTTTTTTTTTCAGTATAGCACTTTAATACCCAATTTGCTTCTCAAAATTCAGGATATGCTACTGTAATCTTGTATTTAATCCGCTTGTATTCAATCAGTTTGTTTCTAAAGATTTTGTTTCTATGAGAAGCTTAAGAGTGTGTCTTATTTTGGCAACTCTGCCTTATTTCTCCCCCCCCCCTTTGCTGGCACCTTCAAAAGTTTATTCTCCAGCAGGTACCTTGGTGTCCCTCAGTGCAGTTGTTGCCTGACATTTTTAGGCTTCTTTG
Source organism: Paroedura picta (assembly GCF_049243985.1). Classification (NCBI taxonomy): domain Eukaryota; kingdom Metazoa; phylum Chordata; class Lepidosauria; order Squamata; family Gekkonidae; genus Paroedura; species Paroedura picta. The sequence continues at coordinate 12,031,891 of NC_135372.1, read as the reverse complement.
TCGAATATATGTGAAACTTTAAAGGCTGAAGGTGGGTCGCTGTGTTGGTCTGAAGCAATAGAACAAGGTTTGAGTCCAGTAGCAGCTTGAGACCAACAAGTTTAATTTTGGGTATAAGCTTTTGTGTGCACATACCCAGCTTCTACCCAGGATTAAAGTTTGTTGGTCTTAAAGGTGCCACTGGATTCAAACTTTGTTTTAAAGGCTGTAGTTTGCTTAAACATTTAATGCATGCTGAGTGGAAACTGAAGGAACAGCCTTGCCTATGCATGGCATTACGTTTTGTAAACTTTCATGGTTCAACAAGACCCCCTTCCCCCCTTCCTGGTTCTTGTACATTGCCTCCATATTGCAGAACGTCAAAGAGACTAGCTGTTCAGCTTGGTAATTTCATTACAGGTGCTGACCTCTGCATGCAAACCAGGAGATTAATGTTCGTCAGCCCAATCTTTGAGCAGATCATTAGCTTAGCTTAGCTCTGAGAATGTACACATGACACAGCTTTATCGCTACCCTCCAGCATTTATTGAGACCAAACATGGAAAGACTGGAGTTGCGTAATGGAAACGGAGCAGCTTTCTATTGATATACCAAATATTTTGGAGATTCTTTCTGTGTAATTCTTAATAATAGATTCATGTTGATTTAAACCATTCAGAGATCCGTTATCAGCCAAGCACTGGTTTGAATCAGGCTTAGAAGTATATCTGAATATCTGAGGCTGCTCATCTATTAGGCAGTTTGACCCAACAATGTTTCCCCAGAGCTTCAAGCAGAGGTCTTCTCCAGTTTTAATATATGAGATATTTAGCTGGAGATGGGATCTTTGGCATGCAAGTCATATGTTCCACCACTGGGCAGACCCCCCCCCCCCCGGTGCTAAATCTTTTATAATCCCCTGTTGGTCGTGTATCTGGAATTAAATTTTGCCTGTGACATCTCAGCCAGTTGTGTTCCTGGAAGACAAAATACATTGAAGTTCAAGCAAACTTCCCTAGGAAATTAGCACCCACCAATCCCACTGTCATCCACAGATTTTATTTATTTTATTTATTTATTTTTTAGATTTATATACCGCCCTCCCCGAAGGTTCAGGGGAGTGCCAGCCAAGCGGGTTATATCAGTAAGGAAAGAGGTGTTGTCCTTGATTATTACCCAGGACTGTTTCTGCCATGAGGCACAATGGTGCCTCGGGTGGCAGATTCTGGGTGCCATTAAACAGATGCAAATTGTCAGTTATTGATTTTATTCCTGCTATTATTAAACAGAGAAGCATTGTGGCACAGTGGTTAAGAGTGCTCGAATCTAATCTGGAGAGCCGGGGTTGATTCCCCACTGGGTGACATTGGCCAGTCCCAGTTCTCTCAGGGCTTTGTCAGCCCCACCAACCTCATCAGGTGCCAGTTGGGAGAGGAAGGGAAGGTTTGAGACTTCTTAAAATTCAGAAACGCAGGATATCAAACCAAAGTTAGTCTTTGCCTACAGAAGAGCCTTTTGGTAACAATATTAGAATCTCCACCTGGGGGGGACCCTCCAAAACGTAATTCCATCTTGGTCCAGTTTTCTCCCCAGTTTTAATGTCTTCTGGATGCTGACTTGGCCCTGCAGTGCCAGGAGCAAGAGATGTCTGGTTTCCTGAGCCCTTCAGTATATTGACATATGAAGGAGTGGTCTAGAAGGGTGGTCTAGAAGGTCTAGAGTGGTCTAGAAGGTCAAGGCTTAAGTAGGAAGTTGACTGGGATCTATCACTGAAGTTCACCGAAGGAAGACAGTATATAAAGACGTTTCAACTGGATTGTTCATTAACTTCCCATTGCTATACTAGAAGTTATCTGAAGATGGGAAGAGAGGAATGTGATGGAGGAGATATTCTTCATGGTAACTGGGTGGTGGTGGGGGGATAAAGTCAATGTTTTACATGTATTTAAAAAATGACACTCTGCCTCAATCAGCTGGTTAAATCAGTTGGTTAAATCTGCCTTATGCTGTCTCAGCTCCTCCTTTCATATCAAAGTAGGAATTGTCTGTTGTTAGCTTAAGGTGACTTGACCTTGGATCCAGCGAATAGATCATGTGTTCTCCCTTCGGGGGCCGAGTATGAGCTGACTGTAAAGCCTATCTGCCCCTCATCCTGTTTGTTGATATAGCTTGTTTTTTCGACCCTTTTTCAGGGATTGACAAAAATCAAGCAAGCTTCCATTTGCTGGCTGACATGGCCAGCATACGCACCAGCAAAAGGACATCCTATGTAGAGCTGGACATCCAGTCCTTGCTCCTGGTTGGCTTTCACTTGTGGACATGATTAGAAGTCTTACATTTAGCTTGCCTCCTGTTTCAAGCTATCTTGTTTGCAAAACAGGACTACTATTTTAAGCCTCCAAAATCTGTTGGGAGCTGTAAATGTCATTAAATTGACCTTGAATGGGATGGCCCCTTTTAGCTTATTGAATTTAGTAAAATTCATTGACCTTGCAAACAAAGTTTTCTTTTTGAATTTACAACAGCCCTATGAAGTTAAAATGTGGCAGGAACTACTCCAAATGCAAATAGCCTTTGTGACCCAAGTGCCGGGCAAAAGCATACGCCTGTGAAGCCAGCTTGGTGTAGTTGTTAAAACTGGTAGCCTCTAATCTGGCAAATCAGGCTTGATTCCTCTCTCTTTCACATGCAGTCAGCTGGTTGACCTTGGGCTATTTACAATCCGGATAGAGCTGCTTTCACAGAGCAGTTCTTTCAGAGCTCTCAGCCCCACCTTCCTCACAAGGTGCCTGCTGGGGGGACAGGAAGGGAAGACTGCTTTGAGACACCTTCAGGTAGTGAAATGTGGTGCTGTAAAAACCAGTTATTCTTCAAGAGCTTGGTGTGCCAGAAGACACAGGTGGTGGGTGGGGATTGACAGTTGTACTTGGCCAGACACACTGGGAGTAAAGCGAGCCGCAGCGTGCTGCCAGGGTGACCCCCGACCAAGCTCACAGCTGTCAAGAAGGCTTTGACATGCCTAATCTGTCCATGTTGCCTTCTCTCACACTGCTGGGACCCTGGTTGCTTACACAGCTCTGGACAGGAATACTGTGCTTGCTCTCTCTGGTAGGTAAAGGGGAGCTTCAGAGGCTAGAAGAAAAGCAAGGTATATAAAAATCAACTCTTCTAGAAAAAATATTTCGAACTTGTCCATACCCTGACACCTAACAGTGCTTAAATGGTTCCATTGTTTCAAATGTGAATCTTAGAAAGCACAGCTGGCTTCACAAACGCAGTTGCATAATGGAAGTATTTTGTAGGAAAATATGCAATAGCCCAAAAAGTGAGTACACTGATGCCATACAAATATGTACAGACTTCTTGGTTCCAGCTAAATCCCCACCATCAGGTTCCAGCTAAATAAACCATCAGGTAGCAACAAGTGCATGGAATGACCTTAAAGGGAGGCTTTAAATGGCAGTAATAATTCTAAAACAGGAGAATATGGGGCATTCAGGCACTTTAATTCAGTTGTGCATTACAAGAAGGACCCATGTGCTGTGAAGTACTTGGAATAAACACACTCTAGCATCAGTTTTTCTTCCTGACAATCCTACTCAAGATGGAGGTTGAGAGGAGACATGATCGCCCTCTTTAAGTATTTGAAAGGTTGTCACTTGGAGGAGGGCAGTATGCTGTTTCCGTTGGCTGCAGAGGAAAGGATGCGCAGTAATGGGTTTAAACTACAAGTACAACGATATAGGCTAAATATCAGGAAAACATTTTTCACAGTCAGAGTAGTTCAGCAGCGGAATAGGCTGCCTAAGGAGGTGGGGAGCTCCCCCTCACTGGCAGTCTTCAAGCAAAGGTTGGATACACACTTTTCTTGGATGCTTTAGGATGCTTTGGGCTGATCCTGCGTAGAGCAGGGGGTTGGACTAGATGGCCTGAATGGCCCCTTCCAACTCTATGATTCTATGGAGCTGGCTTGATCACTGAGCAACGGTTAGGCTTGCCTAGGAAAGGTGAGGCATAAACAAGATAATTCCTATTTATAAATTAGATAATTCATCTTTATGATGATTCAGGTGGGTCTTGAAGCAGCAGTCCAGGGACACCTTTAAAGCCAACAAAGTTTTAAGCTTCCGTGTTCATGCAGATATCTGGGTCCCATTGGACTCAAACTTACTAAGGAGTCCTCTGTTCAAGAGCCTGGTGAATTCGGGAGTGATGCAGCCACTACATTTCCAGTTTTGTACCAGAGAAGAGAAGTTGTGACTGTGAAACTGTTTCTGTCCAAGACATCTACTTTTCTTCTCTCTACATCATTTGCTTTTTCATTTCATGTCATGCTTCTTATCCTTTTAGTGGCAAAAATAGACACACATTAAATATAGGGTGCTGCAATTCTTAGTTCTTTCTAGTATTGTTAATCTTTGTAATTTTGCTTTAAGAAAAATAAGTTGGCTGTATTTTTAAATATGCTAAGTAGATTATTCTTATATGCTAAGTTATAAAGGATGAATCTTATGACATTAAAGCTATAAAACAGGTTTGATTGGCAAATTAGTATTGCATTAGTACAGCTTTCTTCCACATTTTCTGGGAATGTTACCTCTCTACTTGGGTAATAACTTCTTGAAATGTATTTCTCAAATTCCCACCTCCTGCTCAGAATTGAATCTACCTGTGGAAGGAATGAAATGATACCCACATTTTTATGCCATCCCAGGGTTTTATAATTGCTTTGGAAATTGTGTAGTTGAAAGAAATGTTATTCTGCTTTTCTGGTTCATCCAAAAAGGATTGTTACAAGCCAAATGGAGGTAGATGACTAATGCTTTAGTTTGCTGGCCATCTAAGTGTGAAATGGTTCTGATTGACCTAGGATGGTCCACTCTCCTAAATTCCATTTAGAAGAGAAGTTTGCCCTTGTACTGTGTATCTCCTCCTTTCCCAGTAGCACGATATTTCTCTACCTTGCAAATGCTCCAGCCTCTGTTCCTTTCTCTACAGTAGGGAAATTCAGGTTGCTCCTTTGAGCATGATCACCTCTGTTCTTGGATAGCCTTGCAGGATTCATATTGATCCATTGTACAGACGCGACTTAGCCAACATGGACGATGCCCAGGCTAAGTAAAATGTCCCAATCTCAGTTTTGTTTTTGACGGTTAGCTCCAGTAACTCACATGGATGTGTGTCTCCATTTGTTTGTTTGTTTGTTTGTTTATTAAACTTGTTTTCCGCCCTATCTCCTGGGACTCATGGTGGATCACATCATGATAAAATCACATATAAAGATAAATCTTCTCTATATAAGCTTTTATAAAATTAAATACAATTAAGAACTGAAAGTGAAAGTTAAGTTATCAGTTTCCTAGCTCTTCCATTTCCTGGGATAGGAGGAGAGGAGCCATACCAGTCCTAATTGACATATAAATTGGGAGCTTCGACAGGGAGGCCAGTGTAATTCAGATGTTGTTTTGGGCCTTAACCATAGGCTTGGCAGAACAGCTCCTTTATACAAGGCCTTTGGAACCATTCAGGAGCTGTCCCATAGGGCTCAGATCTCATTTGGAAGGGTATTCCAGGTTGAGGCCAATCTAATCTCCTTGGGGCTGGGGATCCTGAGTAAATTTTGCTCACTGAATCTTAAAACTTTTTGGAGGACAGACAGGGAGAGGCAGCCCTGCAGGTACAATGGTCCCAGACATGACCAAAAGCTTGAATCCGATTTGATCTCCAATCTGGTACCAGTGCAGCTGGGAAAGCCCAGGTCTTATGTGTCCTCCAGTGAGTTCCATAAAGACTTGTGCAGTCGCATTGTGGGCCAGTTGCGGTTTCTGAAGCATCTTCAAGGCTAGCCTTGCGTAGAGCCTGCTGCAATAAATCAGTCTGGAAGAGACTCTTGCATGGATCACAGTGGCAGCGTCAGAGGTCGATAGAAGATAAAAGTCCAGGCATGCAACATTTGTGGCCTGGGCCTCCAGTAATTGAGCGAGAGGGTGCTGGAGGCTTGTGGGAACAGATTGGCAAGCAGAGAGCTGGCTGAGCCCCACACAATACTGCCCTGTCACTAAGACCAGGCCATGTGCCAGGAGTTACCCAATGTGATCAGCTGACAGCCTGGGCCATGTGAGGGTGAGTAGAGAAGCAGTTTGTTTCCCTCGCACACAGTGCACCTAAGGACGTGCGGGAGCACACTTTTCCTGCCTTGCATTCGTTTCTCATCCAAATGCTTTGTTGCTTGACGTAAAAAGAAAAACACATCAAATGTCATTGTTGCTTGTTTCTGTGTAAGCTTTACAAATTTGTTCCTCATCCACTATTGCTTTTTGAGATTGATTCCAGTGTTCAGTTAAGTAGAAATTTTAAAACACTGCGAGAAATTGCTTGAAGTTAACATTTTGTTGTGACAGCTAAGGTCACCCCATATTTATATGCCAGAAGTTTTGTTAGAGCTTCAAGAAAGAAACTGGTTAGCATTAGATTGTATGGTTACAATAGTTAGAAAATAGGCTCATTATAGATATATACTAGTAATCAAGCCTGCTGTACCTAAATACAGCGGGCGCTAGACCACGGAGCCACCGGCATTCACGCGGAGCGCGGCTGCCGGGGGCTCCGTTTGTCAGGGGCCTCTCGCCGCGTCAGGCCGTTGGGCAGGGTTCCCTTTGTGGGCGCTCCGCACGGCTGCCAGGGGCTCCCTTGCCTTGCTTCGCGCCTCCCTTGCTTCGCACTCCGTGCGGCTCGCAGTTGCTTCCTTCAGCAGGCTGGGAATCGGCCAGGCCAATCGGCAGGCCGATGATCGGTCAGGAGGAAGGGGCCAATCAGGCCCCTTCCTCATCACGGACAAAGCCCTCCTCCTGAGGGCTTAACGAATTATTTAGTCCGTGGTGCCCGCGGCGTCGCAGGCGTGTTAAGGACTAGTATTCAGCGGGTGCTAGCAGCAGCCCCGAAGGCAGCGGGGCGGGGTTGCATCAGACCTGGGGCTGGCGGGCAGCTGCCGGCATACTGTAAGGTGGCAATGGGCCCATTGCGTCCTTGGAGATTACGGGAGCCAGCAACATGGCCTTCTGCATGTGCTGTGGGGGGAGGGGGAAAATGTCAGTGGGCACATCCTTGTAGCTCTTCCTCCTCGGTGCCTGCCACAGGCAGTGCCACTGCCTCGTGGCAGTGCTTGCTGCCGTGGCAGGCTCGCCATCTCCTCATCAGTGCCTGCTACTGGCGGCTTGTCGATGGCGCAGACACGTCTTCGGCAGCACTACTGCAGCCGGTTCCTCCTCACCACTGCTGGGGGGAAGTGGCGGAGCATGGCACATGTAGCAACTTTGGTGGTCTCCCATCCAAGTACAGTCTTGGGCCGACTTTTTAAAAAATGTATTTATTTAGCTGGATTTGTAGATCCAGCCTTTATTAATTTCCAAAAGAGTCCATAGAATACATAAAATAAACAGCATTCAACATGTTACAGAATAATCATACTTAACTAGATAACTATTAAACCTTCCACTCCTTGCCAAACCATCATTGTTCTTGAAATTCTTCCAAGGACTTCCAAACTTTAGGGAGCACAAATCTCGTTGCAGTTGTTGCATGAAAAAACAACAACACTGCAGCTGATCTCGGCAAGGAATCTGGAAACATGCTTAATAACATATAGTTGGGTTTTATGGGAAATTTGACATTCAACATTTCTTCTGATATACTATGCACTTTAATCCAAAATTTCTGAACTCTTTTACATTTCAGTGTGATCTCACTTCAACCTTAAAAGCTTGATTTGTTTCCCAATTTGTTTAGATCTGGTGGTGCTCTCAAGGGCTCTTGGATTGTCTTCAGTTCTTTCCTTCCCCTTCCTAATCAAGGTGTTCAGTCGTATTAAGTTACCTCATATAAGCTTTTCTGGCATCCAAAATTGTAGAAGTCTGGAATCTGCTCTTTGATTTATCAGGAAGAATTCAGGTAATTGAATGTTGAGGATAAGAAAACGACTATCAGAATCCTGAAATAATAAATCTAACTTAAGGTTGGAGTTAGATACATATATGACGGCCCCTCTCTTCTTTTTGCATGCTGAAGCTATAAAAGCTTCTCCAAGTTTTTTTTTTTACATAAACACTTTAACATGTTTCTGCTTAATAAACATGTCTCTTGTAAACAAATGATATCAGCTTGGGATTTTTTAAGCTGGGTAAAAAATTGGCTCTTTGTTGGTACATTCTCCATGCCGCAGGGGTAGTCAAACTGCGGCCCTCCAGATGTCCATGGGCTACAATTCCCACGAGCCCCTGACAGAACGCTGGCAGGGGCTCCTGGGAATTGTAGTCCATGGACATCTGGAGGGCCGCAGTGACTACCCCTGCTCCATGGTGTTTAGTTGTACCTGAAGCTCCTTGTTGTTCTGTGTGAGATGGAGGTTTCTGCTGCCGCTGTCGTTTTTGCTCTTGCGAGTCTGAATTGCCCAGGTCTTGTGACAGTTGATCAGCTCAATCTTGAGCTTGCTGCAGATTCTCAATAACCTTCTTCCCCGTGGGAAGAATTACTTCAAGAGCAAATGGAATTTTCCAAAAAATATCCTTTCTGGTTAGTATCTGACATAGAAAGTGAAACTGCTTTTTTAATGCAAAGTATCGTTGGGAAGATCCTGGAAAAATTTCACCTCCTGTCTGGCAAGTTTTACTGGGGTATAACTATTTTTCGGAGTATGTTATCCCTGTCCACCTTACTGCCAAAACGTACCAAGATGTCTCTTGGTACCTTCTTCCGCGTAGCTGCTCAGGGATAAACCCTGTACACTTGGTCTGAATGAATATCTTCTTCCGAGAGGTAGTCTTCAAAAGCAGTTATCTCTTGGCACAAATCTTGTTTACTGAATTCTTCCACAGTGCCCTTAACCTTTAAATTCCTTGTTCTTGTCTGGATTTCCAGGACTTCAGTTTTTTCTTTTGCTGTTGCTTTCCAATCCTTCAAATCTGTCAATTCTGATCCTACCTTGTGAATTTTTTAATGATCTTCTTCAATGTGCTTGGCATTTGAGTCTACAGACACTTTTAAACCATCAATCTTCTATGACAGTTCCTTTTTGCAGTCCTTTACTTCTTGTCTCACACCAGCTACTTCTTTATGTACACCCTCCACCAAAACTCTTAAATCTGTTTTGCTGAGATTTATCCTCCTTAAAAAGATTAATATATGAAACAACCAAGAGAATATGAATATCTTATTAGCATAATATGAAATTAGGCTGTTACTATCAATTATTTAAGAGCCTCTTGTGGCGCAGAGTGGTAAGGCAGCTGTCTGAAAGCTCTGCTCATGAGGCTGGGAGTTTGGTCCCAGCAGCCGGCTCAAGGTTGACTCAGCCTTCCATCCTTCCGAGGTCGGTAAAATGAGTACCCAGCTTGCTGGGGGGTAAATGGTAATGACTGGGGAAGGCACTGGCAAACCACCCCGTATTGAGTCTGCCATGAAAACGCTGGAGGGCGTCACCCCAAGGGTCAGGCATGACTCGGTGCTGGCACAGGGGATACCTTTACCTTTATCAATTATTTACAACTCATAGCATCTGAGTCAAGATAAAGAGTTACACATAAGTTCCCCAGTTACAGAAGAAAAAGAGGGGAAAGTCAGAATAATAAGCATCCAGCTTATACTAATAGACACTTCCAATCATCCAGAGCTGCCCAGAGAGTCATTTCTCCAAGTTCCCGTACTCCAGAGAGATCTTAGGCACCTTCTGCAAAGTCTTCTGCTTTCCCAAGGCAGATAATCCTGCACCTGTCCGATGACTGTGCCATCAAAGGATCTTTAGACAGCTTCATGGGCCGAATCAGATGCCCCAGAGAAGCTGATGAGCAGGCCAAATGACAGCAACCCCCACGGGCATTCTGCCTTTAAACCCAGGGGTCCCATTTGGTTGCCCTGGCTGATAACCAGCAACAGACCTGTCCTCAGTGAATTTGCCCCTCCCCACTTCATGTCCACCTAAGCCAGTGGCAGTCACTGTATCTCAGTAGTTTGGCCTGCGGGTCTTCTGCTGTTTGTATGAACGAGCATTTCCTTTTGTCTGTCTTCAGTCTCTCAAGAGTCAGCAGTATTGAAGAGGGGTGGAGGAGTTCCACTCCGTACTTGCCTTCATGCCACACACAACTTTCTAGACTGATGTCAGCCTTCAGCAAAGCCAACTGTAGAGAAGAGGGAGGGTTGAGGAATAAATGTGTGCTGATGCAGTTTTTGGGTAGAGTTTTTTTTTTAACCTATAAAACAGGCAGGCCCCCGTAGTGGAATGTGTGCTGACAGCATGACTATAGCGTGGTCCAGGTGCATTGGGCGTTCATGGAACTGTGTGAGCTGCGTTACTGTCTTATTGGTTACGTACGTCACCTTTCGTCCATAGAAGGGCATCAAACAAGCTGCGGAGGGTGGAAATCCACAGTTGGCTGCTCCTGTGGTCTTTGAGGAACGGCTGAACAGTAGCTTCATGAAGCAAATGGAATACAATGAAAGAGTCAGGCTCACCTTGATAAGAACACTAATGAGGTCACCTGCGGTTTCTTTGATCCCATCTTTTTATTCAAGACTTACCTTTGTTCCCTTGAATCAGTTATTTTATCTGCCCCGGTGGTTCTCAACCTACCTGATAGTGTGACCCTGCAACCCCCATCGCAGCCACCCAAAGGGGGTTGTAGGGCTGTGCGCTCTGGCGCGCTGGTGATCCCAGAAGCTAAGGCGGCCAGCACCACGGCACATAGGGGAGGGGCGGCCTGGTGCTCCAACCGGCACCCGCATACAGGTGCAGAGCTTTACGCCTGTATGGGGGCGCTGGCTGTCACGCTGCCGACACCCCTCCGCACCGTGGCACTGGTTGCTTTGGGCTTCCGGGATTGCCGAAGCAGCTGGAGCCATCAGGAAGGCGGCCGTGGCGGCACAACAGCGGCCTCGGAACCCCTGGAAAACGGGTAGGTCGACCCCCCCTAGGAGTCGCGGGACCCAGGTTGAGAACCACTGATCTATACCCAGCATGCTCAGCTACTCTAAGGGAAGCTGCATTTTGGTGTTGCCTACTGAGATGGGCGGTGAATGAATGAATGAATGAATGAATGAATGAATGAATGAATGAATGAATGAATGAATGAATGAATGAATGAAAAAGTGATATAATGAAGGCTTTTCAGATTTCTGCAAACAAAATATGGTAGAATGATGCACCCGCAGAACCCTTTAGCAAGCAGTAAGTTCTTCAGACTGGATGTCATAAGGTGACGTGTGAGGATAATAAGGTTTGGAATTTTGAGATTCAACAGTTAAGAAAAATAGTGAAGAGCATTCCTGTGGCTCCTTCTTTATTAGGCAACCCCTCATTAGCAAATCTTGAAAAACATTTGTGAAATCTGGAGATCCTGTAGAAGGAGAGGCCCCTCCCCCCTAGCTTTACTCGATGCCAGCTTGGTGTAGTGCTTCAGAGCGACAGCTTCTAATCTGGCAAGCTGGGTTTGATTCCCTGCTCCTCCACATACAGCCAGCTGGGTGACCTGGGGCTAGTCACATGTCCTGATAGTTCTGCTTTCACAGATCAATCCTGTCAGAGCTCTCTCAGCCCCACCTCCCTCACACATTGTCCGTTGTGGGGAGAGGAAGGGAAGGTGATTGGAAACCACTTTGAGATTCCTTCAGGCAGTGAAATGTGGGGCATAACAAAACAACAAAACAGCAAATGATCATCTTTTGATGGGGGGGGGAGTGTGGGGGAGGGGCTCCCCGCATCTTGCAGCGGTGGCACCGGCCGAGTCACCCTTATGCTTTCTTTGGTGTAAAAGCTGCTAATTTTCCGTTCTTCGAATGCTCTTGTTGTACTAACACTCTGCACTAACGCCTGTTCGACTCATAGCTGGCTTTATAAAGTCGCCCCTGTCTCAAAAGAAGCTGACCGAGGACAGTGTGGAATTGCACTGTGAGGCCGTCGGCAGCCCCATCCCAGAGATCCAGTGGTGGTTCGAGGGGGCGGAGCCCAACGACACCGCCTCCCAGCTGTGGGACGGCGCCTGGCAGGACCGGGTCGCGATCAACGCCACCTACGAGCGGCACTCCACCAGCACCATCTCCATCGCCAATCTAACCCTCGACGACTCCGGCACATACGAATGCCGGGCCAGCAACGACCCCGACCGCAACCACTTGTCGAGGAGCCCCAAAGTCAAGTGGATCCGTTCCCAGGCGAACGTGATTGTCACTGAGCGTGAGTGGTAGCCTTGAGGTGCTGGTGCCTGCTTGAACATTTGGGATGTCTCAAGTTTGCCCACGTCTCTGCCACGCTTCACCTGTGTCCTGTGACGTCCCGCGAATCCACTTGCACCTTCGTGCCCCGACTGTGTAGCGCTTTGAGAGACTTCCCATCCCTGTTTTGCCCCCACCCACCCACCCACTGCTAGTGAGCGAACCATCTTGGCCCTGCTCAAAAAGGGTTGTAGCTGTCCGTCGGAAACATCACCCGATGGTCCTGGACCCATTAGAAGAGCTCAGAGTGCCTCCCTCTTTCTCCTGCGTGCTCCTGTTCAGCATCTGCGGCCTGCAGACAAGGGCAAGCCCACCTTTTCCTTCCAACTCCTTCCAGCTTCCCCACCCGCATAATATGCAGCCTTGCTTAGTTAGAGCTTTCCCGCCTTGGAAATGGGTACACGTTGTCGAGGGGCGGAGGATGTTTTAAAACCTTTGTGTTCTTTGTAGTAACTGCAACCATTTTTGAAATGGCCACTCTGCGTTTGTGTAGCACTGGTAACGTGGCTCATTGTGTGTGCTGTGGACATTCATCCCGTACAGAGCTGAAAGTCCACTTCGTCAAGCAGTGAGATAAACGGCTTTAATGGCAAAAGCGTCAAGTGAACCATTGGATTGCAAGGAGAGGAGTGTTTTCACTCTGACCTCCTGCTGCAGCATCCTCTCTCAGGCTGAGGAAACCTGGAAGTTCCTGGGGAGGCTATTTGGGGGTTCCTGGGCGAGCCAGCTTGGTGTAGTGGTTAGGAGTGCAGACCTCTAATCTGGCAAGCCAGGTCTGATTCCATGCTCCCCTACATGCAGCCAGCTGTGTGGCCTTGGGCACGCCACGGCACTGAGAAAGCTGTTCTGACCGAGCAGGAATATCAGGGCTCTCTCAGCCTCATCTCCTTCACAGGGTGTCTGTAGTGGGGAGAGGAAAGGGAAAAAGTGACTGTAAGCTGCTTTGAGACTCCTCCAGGTAGAGAAAAGCGGCATAGAAGAACCAACTCTTCTTCTTAATGAAAAAATTATTTAGGTGGCCTTTCAGCCCTGTTGGATTCCTCTTCCCTGGAAAGTGGGTGGGGAAGAGATATTTGTCCACAGTTGCTTTAGATGTGTAGAAAAAAAAAATCCCTGCAGCAGTTTTGTCTTGAAATACAAACTCTGGTTGAACCGGACAGTTGACTAGGATGAACTCATTTGGATCCTTCGGGGATTTGCAATTTGGGGGGCAAGAACTGAATTCCGAAGTTGTGGGTTTTATACAGCTCTCAGTCCAGGGTAGTGAATAGCTTGTTACAGGTGGGAGAAAGCAGGTAAAATGACCGGCTGTCGTGCTTCATCGTTTCCTGGAGTCACCTTTGGCAAGATTGTACTTAAAAGGATCTTTATGGGCCTCCGTAAGATATTTCATGTGTGTAAAGCTGCACACTGGGAACAGAACGATGTAGGAATGTCATGGTAGATCCTTTGAGAGGGTCCACCTAGGGGTCTAGATGAGCATCATCAGCTACCCCGCAAAACGCAAATATTGTGTCCAGAATAACTATGCAAACTAATCAGATTTGCATGCTTTTCACTCTCTCCCTTTATTCTGATAGCAATATTTGGAGTTGGCCAGGGCTGGAATGAAGGTAGGAAAGGGAATGTGTGGGGCAGGGCTTAGAAGCCCCCCATTTCTCCCCCACCCGAGCATCTTAAGACTTGGAAGCTCTCCTTGGGATCCAGTTAGTTGGCTGTGTTTGCAGTCCTTGCTGACCCCATGTCTTCATGCTGTTCTCTACAACTGAGCCTCCTGTGCTGCAAACGGAGGCCATGCAATAGCTAGAAGCAGGCCAGTATGCGATGGCATTTCCTATGCTTCCCTTCTTGCATTTCAGCAGGCAATCAGGCTCAGCCAAAACTGCCACGTGGACTGTGTGCTATGTTAACCTCACTTTGCTTTCCTTCTCAAAACCCAGGCCCCATAATCACAGTCTCAAAAGAGCTGAATGAAGTCTCCAACCTGGTAATGTCTTGTAACATAAGTGGAGCGCCAACAGAAATCAAAGGCCATTACTGGATGAAGGGGGACACCGAGATTCATGCAGATGACAGTTCTGCCGATTTTACTTCCTACACGTAGGTATTTTGGGATCACCGCGTATGTGCCTGTGTGTTTGTACAGAACATATTGTCGCCTGTCAGTCAAGTGGAAAGTTGCCTCCAGATCACAAACAGTGAAACCGGTTGCTTGACCTACAGGTGGCTTTAACATCCTGGAGCAGGATGGAAGCCAGAAAGATATCCGGGAGGTGGTGGTGGTGGTGATAATTTGAGGGCCAGAGAAGGGGGGGGATTGCCATGGACAAGGTAAGAGGTGACCAGAGTGGGAGCCAGAGTTTTCACCCAGGTGTGGCAGAGTGGAAGGCCAGTTAACTCAGCTGTTGTGTAAAAAGAGCAGTACTAAATACGGTGTTGGGGGGGGTGTTAGAGATGAAGCCATGTCTTCCTGCCTGTTGGTGAGTTGGCGAAGTGGGCCTGTGATTGGGGTGCCTGGAGAGGAGAAGGCAAGGGTAGAAGTGAGCTAGGGTAGTTCTCCAGGGCTTGGCCACCCAAGGGTTGAGGCAAAAAAGGCAGAGCTTCCCTTTGTGAAAGTGTGGAAGATCAGAGTTGTAAGAGTGAGGATGTGAGGAGGGTGGCATGAGGGAGTTTGGCCATCTGTATGAAGCACAGCAGTGGTGTCAAGGAGGCATCAGGCAGGGCAGAGGCCTCTAGGCTTGGCCATGAGACTGCCTGGTTTGGGTCAGTGGAATGCACCGTGTTGCAGCTGTAGCATCATTGCCTTGATGACTTAAATTCAAGCACATTACCCTCCTGGACTGAAGCAGCAGAGCATTGTGAGGGGCAAAATATAAATCAAAGAAATAAATACATAAGTTCTGGGTAGAAGTTTTTGTGTGCACACACACTGCTTCAGATACTGAAGAATCAAACTCGGTTCGAGTGTATCTATTCACTCAATGCAAGAGCTCCTGGAGGGCCAAGGCAACAAGTGTGCAGAAGGTTTAGGACAGACCAAAAACCTTCATGTACCTGATAAGGAATTAGCCACCACTTGTCAGAATGCCTTTTGTGAAGGGTTAGTCCTGTTCTTAGAGGAGGAGGGAACGTCACTAACAGTGGCTAAAGGAAAGACAGCTTCCTTCTGTGACTAAGCAGTGGTGAGGAGAGAGGGGGGCCTTCTAGTCTTCCTTTTGCCCCTCCTGGAAGGAGAGCTTTTGTGTGATAGCTGCTAGCACCCAGCCAAGCCCCCCCTTCTTCAAGCAAGTCTTGCTGTCACCAGGATACATATAACTGAAGCAGTGGCCCTTTAAGGACGCCCTTATTTGTTGTAGCTTGGCCATCTTGACAAAATTATAACATTTTTAGCTGAGTTTGTTTTCTCCTCCTCTTTAGCTATTAGCATACACTCATCCTGAATGTTCCACCAAGATTTAGAGCAGCGATTCTCAACCTTCCTAATGCCGTGACCCTTTAATACAGTTCCTCATGCTGTGGTGACCCCCAAGCATAAAATTAGGCAAGGGTTCTTGCACAGAAATTAAACCGAAACTGACCAATGGCGTGAAGATCCATTGTGCATGATTGTATATAAATGGTTTCATCCCTGGGGATTCTCAGTTCAGCTCTGCCACTATGCCGATCATGCTCTTTTTTGCCTGCAGGAGGAGTGGCAGCAGTGGCACCCCCCCCCCCCCCCGCCTGGCCAAGGTGCTCACCCTGCCGCGACCTCTATGGAAACGTCATTCAACCCCCAACGGGGTCCCGACCCTAGGCTGAGAACCACTGATTTAGAGATTATTGTTGGCCCCCAGAATATGGTTTTACTCTGAGAGCGATTTTGTGAGCCCTTGCTTGGAGTGGGATTTGGGACCTCACCAGGAAAATTTGTAAACCACTTCTGAAAAGATGGCAGCACCAGTTCCTGACTCCTCATGTTCCCTTTGTATCTGACAGCTTAAGCAGAATCTCAGCTGTACCTTATTAAGCATCTCTTGTGTATTTGGGGAAGGAGTGAAGCCAGCTTTCCTGAACAAAGGAAGAAACGTCCCCTTGTCCTCTTGCCCTTCTGTCTACAGGACCTAGACAAGCTGGTCCACCTCCAGGAACAGGGCCTCTGTGCTCAGTAGACAAACTGATGGTGACAAACACAGCATAGTGGTTAAGAGTGGCAGTTTCTAATCTGGTGAGCTGGGTTTGATTCCCTGCTCTTCCACATGTAGCCAGCTGGGTGACCCTGGGCTCATCATAGCTCTGACAGAGCTGTTCTCACAGAGTTGTGCTGTAGGAGCCCCCACCTCCCTCACAGGGTGTCTGTTGTGGGAACGGGGGGGGGGGGGAATTTAGAGTCCAGTGGCTCCGTTAAGACCAATTAAGGTTTTATTCAAGGTATAAGCTTTTGTGTGAACACACACATCCTCAGATACAATATTGTAGGGAAAGAAAGGGAAGGCAATTGTAAGCCGCTTTGAGCCTCCTTCGGGTAGGGAAAAGCGGCATATAAGAACCAACTCTTCTTCTTCTTCTTTTTCTTCTCTGTTTAACGCCTGTCCTGTGTGGTTAGTCTCAATTAATGGCATGTGACCGAAGCTTTTGTGATCCCATCTCCATTGTAATGGCAGCAGCACACTTGCAGTGCCCATGGCGCTCTCACTCCCTCT